>NW_028250289.1:0-120000 GCF_964263255.1 Lissotriton vulgaris | reverse complement strand
GAGAGTGTGATGACTAGCTGTGTGTCGTCGGCGTACGACACCAGCGTAAGGTCATACTCTTTAGCCACTACTGCTAGGGGCTGGACGTACAGATTAAAAAGGGATGGGCTTAACGCCGATCCCTGGGGGACTCCCAGCTCGATGGAATGGGATTGGGAGATGTAAGGTGGGGCTGAAACTCGAAAGGACCTGTCCTTTAGAAAGGACCGGAACCAGTCAAGGGCAAGTCCACTGATCCCAATGGCCTCGAGTCGTTTCAACAGGATATTGTGCGATACCGTGTCGAAGGCCGCGCTGAGATCCAGCAGGATCAGCGCGGCACTTTGACCAGCGTCCAGGACGCCTCAAAGGTGTTCGGTGGTGGTTAGAAGGGCCGACTCAGTGCTGTGTCCTGGCCTAAAGCCGTTTTGGGAGGGGTCCAGGACTAGGTTTTGCAGCATGTGATGGGATAGCACTTTGTTTACGTGGGCTTCAGCTAGCTTAGACGTCCAGGGGAGCAGTGAAATGGGCCGGAAATTTTCTGGCTTAGTGGGATCTAGAGTGGGCTTTTTAATAATAGGTGAAACCCATGCAGACTTCCAACAGCTGGGGACCACAGCTGAGGAGAAAGAAAGGTTGAGTAGGCTGGCGAGCGGGGGAAGGAAGAAGTCAAGTGAGTCCAGAAATTTAGTAGGTCTCATGGAGTCTGTGGGGGAACCGGACTTAACTTGTCTACACAGTTTAGCAAGGTCGTCGATAGATATGTCGGGTATTCTTGACAGTTCCGACGTTTCTGCCGCTGCGTTGGACATGTTGATGGGTGGAGGGTCATCTTGCGGGAAGGAAGTATATATCTTCCTTACTTTTTCAATGAAGAAGGTGCAAGTTCTTCACACTGTGTCGAGGAGGAGATGCAGGATCCTGGGTTGGAGACTTTGTGGAGGCTTTGAACTAAATTGAAGATGGTTTTAGTAGGGTTGGAGCTTAGTTCAATTTCCTTTGCGTAAAAGGAGGCACGGGTGGTCCGAATTGCTTTATGATACAAGCGTAGTTTAGATAAGTAGAGAGTTTTGTCACTATCTAAGTAGTTTTTCCTCCAGCCGCGCTCGGCTTTTTTACATTCCTTCCGCAAGGCTCTGAGCGATTCATTGTACCATGGGTTTGTGGGGGAACTACGGGTTTTGGTCCATTTAGCCGGAATAAGGGCATCAAGCCCTGCAACGATCCAGTCGTGAAAGGCAGCATAGGCTGTATTGATGTCTTTGTTCTCGTCAGGGGGGTGGAATTCTCCTAATTTTTTAATGAGGTCTTAGGAGGAAAGTTTGTGCCATGGTCGTTTGTGACTGGGGTTGGCCGCAGCTACGGTAGGCGGTTTTTTCACCGTAATGCTAAGTTTGACAAGAAAGTGGTCGGTCCAACCCATGGGTTCAGGGGGATCAGCCTTGTGTGGCAGGATGAACTAAATTATGTGGCATGCCAAAGGCAGCATCATGTGTGGATTTTTTTTATAGTAACTTTAAATCTGTGAGTAAGAAACAGTTTTTGGTTATGATCTGCAAATTAAGCCCTTGGGGGTTAATGCTGTGCTCAATCAGGCCCCCTTTTTTTTTATGACGCAGGAATGTCCGTGTCCTGTAACAAAATGTTCCTGTTGTGGTCGGCCAATCAGGCTGACTTTTCCCCTTTAAATTAGACAATTTCGAGCATATCTGGACAATAAGAATTCTCAAAAACAGCAGAAAAGATTCACAAAATCTCAAAAAGAACACTAAGTAAAGGTCTAACATTGTGTCAAATCGGGATCAGCAATTTTTTTCTGTACCAGAGAGTGAAGTTTCCTATTGAAATCAGCATGGGAAATATCACTTTTTTAATCCCCCCTCACCCCGGCTCCCACTTGACAGTTTAGCATGAAACTTTCCATTAAAGAGTCAGAGGTGGGTGAACTTTTTTTGTGCACATTTGTGAAAGGGTGGCTAAGTTATTAGCAAAACAGAAAAAACTCTTCCTATAGAAACTAACCTGACTAATTGCACAGTGGCAACTGCCACTATGTGTGTATATATATGAGCAAGCAAGCAGATGTGCAGGGCCCCCTCTTACTCCCATACACAGCATGGTCTACTACTGGCCATAGGCGCTAGCGACCTATCTTCTCATATCCGGGCTGCACGTATGCGGTCACTGCAGCACTTCCCTCCCAAAGCTTCTCCAGGCAAAGCTACACAGACCGTTTCAAATGCCCATAGCAACTCGCATCCACCTCGCTGCTTTCTGCGTGCACTGCTAGGTCTGCTGCAATCATAGTCGTTTGAGACATGGGCAAAGTGGACTCTGACCTAGGGCCCTAGACATTCAGGGGGACCCCAGATAAAGCTAGCTTTGTTCTGCCGTGAGTCTTGCCCGGATGACACTGAATAATTCTCAAACAGATTATTTTAAATGCTGTGGACATGAAAGAGCTGAAATTCAAAATTGTCCCGAACAGGGGCCCATAAAATGACTTTGGCCCAGGGTCCCGAAATCCTTAAGATGTCCCTGGTTGCAATAATGCGCTACTCTTAAATATAGTTAGGCCAGTATTTTCAGAAGTGCACGCCCCTACCTGGAAGTACGAGGCTGAGCCTACGTCAGCAGACCAGCACGCATTCTGCTAAATTGTGCATGGGCAGATAGGCAGAAGTGCCCACCTTCCCCACCCTCACACCTCAGCTTGCCTATGCATGCAGGGCCTGCCGCTGACGTAAGCCCCACCCAAGTTCAGCTCTGCGTGCAGCTTCCGGTATCCCCCTCCAATGCTGGCCGGACCTGCTCCTGGGGGTACAGCTGAGGACATGCACGCACATCCGCTCCAGTCATCGACGCACTGTGCTGGGCGCACTGCTAAGGGCACGGCCGCTCGGGATGGCACCGCAGCACGGTTGCTGAAGCTCTCCTGGTGCGACCCACCCCCGTGTTTTGTTGGACGGTCGGTACACAAGCAGACATCCCCACCGCCTCATCTTCCGCCAAGACAGATGTTGAGGCCCGGGGTTACATAAGCCCCCCCCCCCCGCCCCCCCGCCCCCGGGCTAATTTCTCTCTTCTGCAGTAAAACATACAATGTTTGGAACACTCCTGCAGTTATGCACCCCCCACACTGACATCTAAACATGTAATGATCGGTATGCTCCTGCACATGTAGTGCTCAGAATGGTCATGTAGTTATGCACCCTAAACCACCCCCACATCCAAACATGTTGTGCTGGACCGGCTTCTGAAGATGTATCCACAATGTTCGGCCCTACTGCTGAAGATATGCAACCCCCCCACCCCACACACACAACATGTAATGCTCGGTATTGTGCTGCCGTTCTCAACGTGTAATGCACAGAGCTGCTGCAGATACGCCCAACGCTCTAACCTGGAAGACTCTGCCTTGTGCAGGCGCTATGCACCCCACCCCTCAGCTGATACGAGAACATGCAATGATGGGTCTGACAAGATATGCACCCGGGCAGATTCTACGGATGGGCACTGCCCTGTGCCATATTAAGTTTCTCGAGTGTGCAGGCTGTAAATGTGCACCAACACCTCCCCCACCATCCAGCTGTAGCGTGTGCTGCCGGGCCTGCTGTCGCAGACGCCCCCGGTCCTAACCCGCACTGACTCCTGCAAGCATCGCTGAGCCTGCTGCAGAGCGGCCACAGATGTGCACTCTCTCCACTGCTTAAACCGGCCACCGCACGCACCGCTAGCTATGCTCTGCAGATACGAACCTCCACAGGAATCCTCTAAGTGCACTGCTCAGCCTGCGGTTACAGATGTGCATACACAATACTATCTAGGTCAGCTACCGCACGCACTGCTTGCACTACCGCAGACTAACTACAACAGACATTCTGTACGTGCTCAGCTGAGCCTGCAGCTACAGATGTGCGTACACAATACAACCCAGGCCAGCAACCGCACGCACTGCGCGTGTACTAGGATATCGCCGTCCCATATCCTCTACGTGCACAGCTGGGCCCGCGGCCACAGATGTGCAGTCTCTCCACTGCCTAGGCCAGCTTGCACTACCGCAGACATGGACCACACATTCATTCTCTACATGCACAGCTGAGCCTGCAGCTATACCACAGCCTAGGCCAGCAACCGCACGCACTGCTAGCTATGCTCTGCAGATACAAACCACAGGCATCCTCTAAGTGCACAGCATAGCCTGCTGCTACAGATGTGCAGACACTACTACATACGCCAGCTACCGCACGCACTGCTGTACTACAAAAGATTCGCACCACCCCACACACCCTCTGCATCTAATGGCTTTGCCTTGTAGATATGAACCGCCACAGACCTATGCTGGAAGCTGGGCCTGCTGCTACAGATGTGCACATTCGCCACTGCCGAGGCCAGCTACTGCACGCACTGCTGGCTATACTTCTGCCGTAATGCACCACCCCACACCCTTTGTACGTGGACAGCTGGGCCTGCTGCGATAGCGGGACGAATGAGAGCTGCGGGCGGAGGGAGGGGGGGGAGCGGGACGAAGGAGAGCTACGGGCGGAGGGAGGGGGGAGCGGGACGAAGGAGAGCTACGGGCGGAGGGAGGGGGGAGCGGGACGAAGGAGAGTTGCGGGCGGGGGGAGCGGAACGAAGGAGAGCTGCGGGCGGAGGGAGCGGGACGAAGGAGAGCTGCGGGCGGAGGGAGCGGGACGAAGGAAAGCTGCGGGCGGAGGGAGGGGGGAGCGGGACGAAGGAGAGCTGGGGGCGAAGTGAGGGGGGAGCGGGACGAAGGAGAGCTGCGGGCGGAGGGAGGGGGACGAAGGAGAGCTACGGGCGGAGGGAGGGGGACGAAGGAGAGCTACGGGCGGAGGGAGGGGGACGAAGAAGAGCTGCGGAGGGAGGGGGACGAAGGAGAGCTATGGGCGGAGGGAGGGGGGAGCGGGACGAAGGAGAGTTGCGGGCAGAGGGAGCGGGACGAAGGAGAGCTGCGGGCGGAGGGAGCGGGACGAAGGAGAGCTGCGGGCGGAGGCAGCTGGACGAAGGAGAGCTGCGGGCGGAGGGAGTGGGAGCGGGATGAAGGAGAGCTGCGGGCGGAGGGAGGGGGAGCAAAACGAAGGAGAGCTGCAGGGGGAGGGAAGGGGGGCAGAGCAGGAACGAAGGAGAGCTGAGGGCGGAGGGAAGGTAGGACGAGCAGAGCAGCTCTGGAAACCCATACCGAGGCAAAGCAGAAATGCCTCGGAGAAAGCATGGTAATTTTCGCATTCGGGGTGTGCGTTTTTAGGTTTGAGTGACGGATGACGTCACAGGTAGAAAGAACCTAAAAATACACGCGCCCGAATCCGAAAGAGACGGGCTTTATTGGAGTGACTCCATTCTCCTCCAAAGGCTGGCCTCCGTTTAGGAAGCCAGCCAATGGAGGAGAATGGAGGATAGAGGCGGGTTCAAAGCCCCTAACTCCAAAACATTAATTCTTCGGGACTCCGCCCCTCACTGCTTCGCAGTGAGAAGCGACGGTCCCTCGACCTAAAAATGAATGTGTCCTAGTGTAACGCAATTGGTGCTCATGTAAAGTGCTCCGATACCTCTGGGTTAAGTTTCGTGCTATAAAACTCTGAAGAAAAAAAAATGTTGAGGATGAAGAGGGCTATACTGGTGCTGAAGATAAGGATAGGGTCGGGTGCGGTGTGATGAGGAAGATGTGGCCGCGCCGATAGTTCAAGGTATGCTCTGCTATTGAACTGCTGTGTTCGCCCCAGCCAGTGTGCGGCCACCCTCAAAACACTGGCTCATCCTCCAGTGCATATGTGACCTTAGCCCTGCGCCTGTGTGGCTATTGATGCCTCCACCCATCACCTTTGCTAAAGAGGTCTAGAACAGTACGGCTCTCCTGCCCCTGCCCGCCCAGGTTTTCATTCAGATATTCATCATGAGACAGTGACTGCCAGGAGCCTGCTGGCTGGAGAATCTAGCAGGAAATATTGAACTATTGAACGATTCTATGCCAACCACTACGCCAATCACAAAATCAATGTCTCACCTGTGCCTTTTATTGTGAACATGTGAAATACATCCATGTACACGTGGCACACGTGGCCTATGAGGCCCACTACGTCTCTGGGTTCATTTTAGTCGGGCAACAAAAAGTTAGGAGTTGCAATGCTTGAGCCAGCACGTCTTAACCACCAGGAACCCCTCTTGGGAACATTCCATTTCACTGTTTTCAGCTCCTCTGTGCCATCATATCAGAAAAGTAACCATTTTTAGATCAATATGGACTGCACCACAAAGAGTGCCTCCTTCAATCAACCCCCAACCAATCACAAGCCCAGGCATCACCGTTACACAGAGGAAATCTTAAAACAACCAACTTCAACGAGAAACACAATGTTACATAAACAGCAAATTCACGCTAATATTGGAAAATATATGGAAATCCCAATATGTTTTTAACATCTAATCTTTTACCCTGCCCACTCACAAGGCACGGCAGCCACCCATCACCCACCAAAGCATGTGGCACTTGTTTCAGCCTCCTGGGCTGGCCTCACCCTGAGGTGGAGGTGAGATCTTGCACCATAGGGCGCTCTTTGGAATCTCGACCCCTTCAAACCTCCCTGCAGGCAGTGGCCATGGCCTTCTCCAACAAAATGGAGGTCTGTGACTGAAGGGGGATCCCTACACCCACCCTACCAGCTTCGGCATCGGGTCAAGCTCAGATCAAACCAACTGTAAAGAGTGGGATGAGTACAGGCAGCGCTAGCTGAGGAGTCAGACCCAGCAGACTATACCATCCAATCAAAGGGGGTGTTGGAAAGTATGGTAATATGGCACAACATGTAGACCTCTCGCCTTTCTCACTGGATCGAAGCAAATCTCCCACCGTTCCACAGAAACCCCCAAAAAAGGCATCTTTCATGCGCAATAACGCAGATCGACTACTACACAGCTCGCCTGGAGAGCCCAGAAAGACCCGAAGCTCCTTTTTTGCAGGGTTTGTTTAAAATATGTAGCGCGTGTGGAAATGAAGTTATTTGCCCGAAACACAGGATGTGGAGCCGACATAGTACCAAAGGATGGCAGCTCTGACCGTTTCGCCACACCCTTCACAGTACTAGAAGAAGCTGAGCCGGTGCTTGGGCGCTAAGGGTTTAGCGTTACAGAGGTATCGATAATAAATATAAAATACCTGCGTGGGGAGGGTGAATATGACTCGTCAATCTGAGTTTTAAAGAGGGTTCAGTTGCGAAAGGTGAAAAAAGACGAGAAGCGGGGCGCGGGCAGGCCTAGGTGCGGGGCGGGGTGAAAGCTTGCGTGTAGTCTGCCAACTACAAATCATGGTAGCTGGCACTGGCACAGAGGGAGGGGGCCAGGGCGAGTGCCTCAGACAACTACTGAAAACTTGATGGAAGAAACAACAGCTACAAGTCCATCTTCCAGAGGGGGTGGGGGTGAGAGTAAAGCAAGCAGGTGCCGGGGTCTTGAAGAAGCAAAGGGGCATCAAAAGGCGAGGAGGTAAGGAGGCAACGAACCAGCTGATGGGCTCCGAGGGACTCTGAGTGGAAGGAAAAAGGGGAGCGAAAGAATGAGATCATAGAGGGGGAAAAAAGGGGGCGCGAGGGTAACGGGACTAAGGGAAGACTTGGGACTTCTAGAAGGAAGGGAGGGCCATCGGGAGAGAAGAGAGAGAGAGAGGTACAAGGTCACAGGTCTCTAATGAGGTGCACAGGGTCCAGATACAGCTATCCGGGGCCAGCAGAGAGGTCCTGGTACCACGTGTGCTTTCCAGAGGCACCCCCGCACACAGGCTCCAGTACCGGCCCATTCAATGCAGCGCTTCCCGTCAGACGGACCCAACGCCCATAAAGAGCGGCGACTCGCAGCCTGTCACTCTGTGCCCCGCCCTTCGCCGTTACAAAGGAAATTACTCTGTACATCGGGGCTCATTTCATAAAGTACAAGCAAAGGAAACATGTTTTACATAGTTGCTGAATGTAGATACACCCCCATGGCAGTCTGTTCCACGGGCCATTGCACCAACCCAGCCTTTAACGTAGTTCTCAAATGTTTATTTAATGACAGCGCCTTTATCCTGCTGACTTTATTCGCACGCTGTGACCACTCCCTCTTGTCAGACCTGGCAGCACGCGTTCCGAGGCCTCTGCAGCCTCAGACATGTTCACCGTTTCAACCCCGCTCCATAAACCAGCAGTTGCTCTCTTTATATTTGTATTATTGACCAAGCATAACCCTCAAATATCTTCACCAGGCTAAAATGGGGTTGCATTTCTATCAATTCGAGTTATCACATAGCACAGACTTAGTTCCAAGAGTCAGAGGAGCGGCGGGTGCAGAGTTCGGGAAGCTCGTTTGGACTGCACAGTGCATGGGACACACCTACTGTGTGCGTGGGGTGGCGGTGAGCATTTGTCTGTCAGTACATATTCACATAATGGATAGGGTGATAGACAGCTTGGAGGCCACGCACACTGTGAGGGGCCTTGGAGGTCCAGTGCTTGTGCTACGTCACGCTCACCTGAGGCCAGTCTCCGTGTAAACGTCATCCATTGAGCTGGTCACCCCTGCACTCTTCCCAGCCACCGTAGACATGTAGCTGGCCGCCCCATGACCCCTCTCCTCCATAGGGGATATGTTCTTCATGTCATTGGTAGGTTGCCCCCCTGCACCACAGCTAGCCAGCCGGCGTGTGTCCGGCTCATAGACCTGTTCTTAATGGAGACTCCTCTAGGCATTACCAGAAAGACAACGTTCTCTATCTATTCTGTTATGCTACAGCAACTCATATCCCCCCAAGATAGAAGAACAAGTGCACCCTCTCAGCCAGTTACCCCCACCCACCGGGGCTCACATTTGAACTTTTTTCCACTCACACAGGACACCAGCCCGGGGTACTCTTGGGGGCTTCACCTCCCCCCTCGGGCTGGAGCATGGGCTCTGTGAACACAAGGCTCCGGCGCACTCCTGGACTCAAAGGCCACAGCCCTCCTACTGTGTACAGTAAGCAGCTGGATGTACCCCCGCTCCCTCCCCTTCGCCTCTAGGCCGGTCCTTGCACCTTTCTAGCTCGGACCCTTCCCCCAGGCCCACACTCATCCTAAACTGACCTACGGAACGGATGCCAACCATATGTCTACCCCCCACCCCCCTCCCCCAGGCCAGTACCCTCAGAGTCTCAGACTCACATAGGACTACCAGCGTGACGTGCTCTCGATTAATGCTACTCATACCCCAATATCTCGCCTATGCACATAGGTAGATGGCTCCCAGCCCGACTCCTCCTCCTGGCCAGTCCCCTGGCTCACCCATGGACAACTCCAGCTTCATTGCTCTCGGTCCCCCCCCTTGTGAGTGGGTATCTTTCCCTCCAAGCCAGTTCCTTGGGGGGGGCGGGGGGGGGGGGGCTCATAAAGGGGAATGGCCAGTGTAATTAAGGGCATGGCTTAAAACATGCAAGCTTAAAATCTGTGCTTAGCATAGTGTGCCGCCCGACTAGAATTTTGCTGTTTGTCATAGCTTCCAACTATGATACAACAAGTAGTATCATAAATACAACAAGTCAGCAAGTCAGGACTATTGTCTTTGTCAATGGTTGTTTGTTGCATAAGGTAAATTCGCAACAACTACTGCTTGTTATATATAATATTGAAAAAAAAATCTTCCACTTGAAGCCCTGGTGACACCCCGACCATGTTGCTGCTCCTGCATTTCAAAAAGAGAAGGGAAATCCAGAGAGAAAATAATTCTCTTTAAAGGATTTCCCTTCCCCTACAACACTCGTTGACGTCATGTCGTCATGTCCTAACTTCTCCACTTGTGATAAGTGAGCAGTGTGAGCAGGCGCACATTGATGTGCCTGCTGTGAGTGCAGTCCGGAAAAAACGGACCGCCTGTGCCAGGGCAGAAAACAGAGCCCGAAGGAAGACCCGTTATGAGGCCCCCTTTAAAAAACGGAAGGTGCTCAGCACCGGTTAGACCCGGCCCACTTAAAGCCCTGGGTTCAACTTTACCAGGTAGAAGTGCCCCCAGCCTCTTCTCCCCAGTCCAGCACCCTGGCTCACCTATGGGCCCAAGTAGATGTGATCCAGCATCCCCTCCCCTAGGCCAGTACCCTCTTTCACCTATGGGCACACTAGCTTTAGATGCTCTTGGACCCTCCTCCCCTTGAACGTGGGTCTCTTTCCCTCCCGGCCAGTCCCCTCAAGATGGCACATACCAGACTGCTGTGTCCTCCCCAGGCCGGTGCCCCTGGCTCACCTATGGATGCCAGGTAGAAGTGCCCCCAGCCTCTCCTCCCCAGGCCAGCCCACCTGTCTCACCTATGGACATCAGGTACATGCGCCCCCAACCTCTCCTCCCCCAGCCAACCCCCACCTATGGATGCCAGGTAGAAGTGCCCCCATCCTCCCCCAGTCCAGCCCCATGGCTCTCCTATGGATGCCAGGTAGAAGTGCCCCCAGCCTCCCCCATCCCCCTGGCTGACTTATGTATGCCAGGTACATACGCCCCAGCCCCCTGGCTCACCTATAGACACCAGCTTGATGGGCTCCCGGTCCAGGAACTCTAGCGCCACGGACACGTTCTAGAGCTTCTTCTGCCGGAAGTTGGGCCGCTGGTAGTACTTGCGGTACATCTTCTTCTGGCTCAGCACCTCGAGCAGCACGATGAGCTGCAGGCCATCGGCCAGGTCGCGCTGCAGGTCCCCGATGCGCTTGTGCATGCACTGGAGGTGCTCGTTGCACCAGCGCCTGAAGGTGTTCTGCTGGATCTTTCAGGGCACGTCCTCGGCCAGGTCCTTCTCCATGGCCGGCATCTTGTCCGCCTCCTCCTCGGGGTACAGCAGCTGCGGCGACGCGTCAGAGTAGTAGCTATTGTTGCTCATGGCGATGGGGCGGGGGGCTCGGGCCGCTTTATCGGGGATCGCAGAGGGAGGGCTTCAATTTAGCACGGTGTGAGGGGGGCCAGTCCCTGCGGCTGGGCTGAGCTCAGGGCACTAAGGGCCGGGCTGCAAGAGGTCCCTCCTTTCCTCTGCCCTTCTCTTTCCTTTTTACTTTAATTCCCTCATTTAGTTTATTCTTCTCTCTTTTCTTTCTTCTTTTGTTGTATTCCCCTTTTTGGGGGTTCCTTGCCCAGATCCCAAGGGGTTATTAGAATTCCCTCAAATACAAAACTCAAAGGGTTCCTATAAATTCCTGTGTTCTTCTTTCAGAAAGTTGGCAGGGAGTGGTTGCAGAGCGTGGGCCGGTTCTCCTCCCACCCTGGCAGAGTGCCTCTTGGTTGCCGCTTGTTCTCTTCGCTCTTTCGGTTTCTCCTCAGAGTAGAATCTTGTTTGCCTTTTTTTAGAGCAGAAAAGTTTCCAGCGCCATCAGATAGTGGTTTTGATGCTGGAAGGATTCCCTCTGAAGCGGGATCGGGATACAAGGCAGTGAATGGGGGACCGGGAAGCACCAGCGCCAAGATCACATGGAGGGATGTGGAAGCGCTGAGAGGGAGTGAGGGGAGGCTGAGCTCTGCCCAGGGGTGTAGGTGTACCGCACACACTGGTGCAATAAAGTGAACCACCACTGTCTTTCCCCGAGGCAAAGCAGAAATGCCTCGGAGAAAGCATGGTAATTTTCGCATTCGGGGGCGTGTGTTTTTAGGTTTGAGTGACGGATGACGTCACAGGTAGAAAGAACCTAAAAACACACGCCCCGAATCCGAAAGAGACGGGGCTAAATTGGAGTGACGCCACTCTCCTCCAATGGCTGGCCTCCGTTTAGGAAGCCAGCCAATGGAGGAGAGACAGGGAGAGAGGCGGGTTAAAAGCCCCCTTACTTAAAAACATAAGATCTCCTCCCGGAGACTGCGCAAGCGCAGACTTCGGTCCCTCGACCTAAAAATCTGTTTGCTTAGACTAAAAATTAACTATAATAACTATTTCATTGGTACTAATGAATGTGAGCATATTTTCCAAATTACTGGAGGTTGGGGAGTGAAGGGTGGAACCGATCCGGTTTTCCCAGGAGTCTATTATGTGAGTGGTAAAACGGCCTACTACAGGTTGTTTGCCCATTGGTATGGTACAAGGTCCCAAGAGTTTATTTCTTATACCACTCTTCTGGAACTGTGGCACAGTAAGGGGAGACCTTGCACACCTCATCTTCCACTGTAGTAAGGTTAGCAAATTCTGGGGGAAGGTGATCAGCTTCATCAACAAAGCCCTAGGCTGTACTCTATAACAAACATTTGCCACAACCACCACCGCTCACATCACAGCAGACATAGCCGCACAAGAAGACAGAAACCTCCTGGACTTCCTCCTGACGGCAGCAGTCAAAACAGTGCTAGCCAAATGGAAAGACACCACCATGGCCACATTCAAGGGGTGGCTGAACTGGGTTACATTTCTCGGGGGAGGGGGGGGGGCAAACATCACTGCATGAAGACACACACAAGGAAGGAATCCCAACCGAGTGATGTGGTCAACACTAGACAACTTTCTTAGTTCATACAAACCTCCATAAACAACTCAAGACGCCTGATCAGCTATACGTTACCCAACGTAGATGAAGTGGTCTAACACTAAGCAACCGCCAAACACTTCTATGTTTTATGTTTAACTGTGACACACGCTCAGTCGTAAAAGCCTATATGTTCAATGTTAAATGTTTAGCAAAACTGTGGAGCAGACACCACGGCAAACTGTAAATCCCTATATGTATGCCAGTGAAACTTCTTACTAATAAACAAGAAAAGAGCAAGGGTATGACAGATCACTCTCTTACCCCAAAGGAATAATTACATAAACAACTGAAGAGTGATAGAACAAAACACCACATACAGGGGAAAATCTTGACGTGGTGAGAAAACAAACAAAAAGTGAAGGAGAACCAAAAGTAGGTTGAGTAAGATCCCTCACTCACCACCTAGTGGTGACATGCTTCATCACTGGGTTCCCACTGGAAAGACCTAGCGTCTTTCCAGTGTGCTACGACGCCTGTTTTGCAGCGGAGCTGGTTGTTGTGAGTGTTGAGGGCGTAAACAGAAAAACCGAATTGTGCTAAGTGAGTGCAAATAATTAAAAAGTGCGTAGTTGTGACAGTCAACTATTTTATTCAAAGTCCAACCAGCACTGGTTAAAAACAATTTAAAGTGGAAACATAGGGTAGGTCTCAATAATTAAAGACACCTAGTCCACTGAGTGAAAAATTGGTCGACATGTTTCTGCTCAGTGAGCCCAAGTCACTCAGCTTTCGTCAGGACCAAAGGACAGTGATCCTCCGGTGGTATGCACGCGCTAAGGTGCACCCAACCGTGAGGAATAATATGTGAAAATATTTAAATATGAGGAAAATTGTTCCAAAATATTTGCGGCTTAAAGCCGGTTAAGACCCAGGTAGCAAGTTGCTGGGGTCTGTACCTGTAAGAAATTTTTTTATGTTTAGTCAGCACAACTTCATTACAGTGTTTCATTAATAAATCATGGTAATCCTTCACCACAATGACCACCCAAGTGATGAAATCAGAATCAACGGGCAGTGTCATTAAATGTGCATAGTAGGGAGTCCTAGCAAGTTATGTTATCATTTAATTAATAGAAACATAATGAGGAGTCCGAACAGTAAGTCAACAGGTTTAATGATCAGATGAGTTAAATCTATTTTAATCCTCATTTACAAAAATCCTTCCCCATACTTTTATTCAAATTCAAAAAGATACTTGAGTTTATAGGAATTAATGGCTATTTGGCCAAAGGTGCAATTGATTTTGAGAAACAGAGTGTCCAGATGCACTCCTACTTGAGGAGACGAAAAATGGACTGAGGGATTTGTGCCAAGCGGTGTGATTACATAGGAAGACTGGGAATCAGATTCTAACTCACTTGCAGAGGACGACAGTCTCTCCTCATTGGCAAACACGGTGGAGAGAAAGCTTCACGTCGTGTATCTGAGGAGAGACATTCATGATGGTTTAACTGATTTACGCAGTGGTTGGCATCGTGTGGCCGGATGTCTAATATTTCAGTGTGCTGCGCTAGTTATTTCCGATAGCAGTAAGACATCTATGATCGTTTGTACAGTTTTAAATGTAATTAATAGCACGTAGTCGGATTTAAAATGTGTCCGTGCATCGCGCTAGTTATTCAAACAAAGGGAGAGACGTACTTACATTTACACTGACGTCCATAATTATTTTAGCGATTTTAGCGGTAACGGACAGGACATAGCCGGAAGTTAAATATGCCCGTGTACCGCACTAGTCTTTGGAAAATAGTGGAAAGCACTTACAATCACGCTGACGACTCCCCGCCTGCGACCTATTTAGTCAACACCGCGGCCCGGAAGAACGCCGGGGCTGCGCGGTTTGGGGTTAACTCGTCTGTGTTGCAATCACGTGGTAAACACGTGACCTCGTGTTGGGTCTGACAGACTGTCGGTTAAAGGGGCCCGCCAATATTAACGGGCGCTCAGGAGGCTTAAAATGGTATTTTGGTCGTAAACAGAGAGTGGGATCCGGCCATTTAATTGCAAAATAAACGCGAGCTGATCGAGTGAGCTCGGCAATGTAATTGTCATATCAAAGAAGTTGTTCCTATCCAGACGTGCTATATAAGAGCATCCCCTTCAAGTGAAATGGTGTGTTTATGCATTTTGGGCCAAAATAATCTGTGTGGAACCCAGGTTTGTCAATGAACCCTTATGCCAATAGTAAATGCAAACAAATTGATGGGCCGAGGATTTTTACCTCAATTAAAGTGCAAGCAGTAGAGACCACTGTTAAAAGTGTGTCAGGCGGAGAAAAAACAAAGGCAGGCAATTCTGCTGATATAGAAGGACAAATCAAGGATATGAAATGAATAGACAACCTCACTAAGCATTGGCTAACATGTGTTCATTCTCAATGTTAGATCACAGTCCTAATATGAGTGTGTACTAGGTCACTATAAAGATGTATCATATCATAGCATAGAGGTAAAAGGACTGGATTTGTTTACGGAGCAGTATTGATATGCAGATTATTAACACACTTAGCGCCTCAATACAGAGCCCCACGGGATATCGTCATTTAATCCATGTTTGTGACTGGATAAACGGTGAATCCACCGTTGTTCTTTTTCAAAAAGAAGTCTTTCGTCACCTTGAATTTGCTCCACCACAGTCCACGGCATATCATTCGGTGTATGATTACTAGCAATTAAATGGTTCGTAAGTTTCGTTGCATTTCGTTTACACCGAATATTAATTCGGTGTAAATCAATTGCACCTTTGGCCAAATAGCCATTAATTTCTATAAACCCAAGTATCTTTTTGAATTTGAATAAAAGTATGGGGAAGGATTTTTGTAAATGATAACATAACTTGCTAGGACTCCCTACTATGCACATTTAATGACACTGCCCGTTTATTCTGATTTCATCACTTGGGTGGTCATTGTGGTGCAGGATTACCATGATTTATTAATGAAACACTGTAATGAAGTTGTGCTGACTAAACATAAAAAATTTTCTTACAGGTACAGACCCCAGCAACTTGCTACCTGGGTCTTAACCGGCTTTAAACCGCAAATATTTTCCTCATATTTTAATTTTTTCACATATTATTCCTCACGGTTGGGTGCACCTTAGCGCGTGCATACCACCGGAGGATCACTGTCCTTTGGTCCGGACGAAAGCTGAGCGACTTGGGATCACTGAGCAGAAACATGTCGACCAATTTTTCACTCAGTGGACTAGGTGTCTTTAATTATTGAGACCTACCCTATGTTTCCACTTTAAATTGTTTTTAACCTGTGCTGGTTGGACTTTGAATAAAATAGTTGACTGTCACAACTACGCACTTTTTAATTATTTGCACTCACTTAGCACAATTCGGTTTTTCTGTTTACGCCCTCAACACTCACAACAACCAGCTCCGCTGCAAAACAGGCGTCGTAGCACACTGGAAAGACGCTAGGTCTTTCCAGTGGGAACCCAGTGATGAAGCATGTCACCCTAGGTGGTGAGTGAGGGTTCTTACTCAACCTACTTTTGGTTCTCCTTCACTTTTTGTTTGTTTTCTCACCACGTCAAGATTTTCCCCTGTATGTGGCGTTTTGTTCTATCACTCTTCAGTTCTTTATGTAGTGAAACTTCTTATCCGTTATATGTCATAACGTATTGTGTAATGTATAAATATCAATAAAAATAAAATAAGTCATCAGACCATGTGATCTTCAGGAGGGTTTTAATTTTGTTATCTTTGTCTACTGCAGTAACCTGTATTGCCGTTTTAAATTTTTTCAGGATGGCACTATCAATAAGGAAACAATACGAAATGTAATCAAATTCTGGCATCTCATTTTAGGAATTGTTTTTCAAACCGGTCTGGAATTTTTAATATATGGGAGTTATATGTTTTGTTGAACTTTTATGTATATAAACTTTCCATGTGCGATTCATGTATGGTCTACTTTTATGGTTAACTTTAACCGAATAAAGTTATTCTTGATGATGGTATGGTAGTTATTTTGCTATTGTTTTCCCGAAGGTCTACTATGAAGACAGAGATCAAAAGAATCAATTAATTAAAACCAGGATTAACGGGGAGGAGCCGCGTCAGCGACCAAGATGACCGCTTAAGGACCGGCTCCGCCGACCTTCCTCTCCCGACTCACCATCCTGCAATTTATCCTCAGCCCGACCCCACTCCCGGGTGGGGGAACAGTAGCGGTGCCCGCGGGTGACTATCTGGGCTTTCCCCGACGTACGGTGACCGGGAGATATCATCTGGAAGATTGAGGCCTGCCGGAATGTGAAGCCAGGGCCTCAAGTGGCAGTCTGCCCGCCATAAAGTTTAACAACATCGGCTGCCGGGACTGGGTGAGGTCGGTCCGGCTGGAAGACTGGCGGAAATAAATTAAAAGTGAGCTTGAGGGCTACTATGAGATCTCCATTGGCTCCGACATTCTGAGAGCGTTGACCGGTGAGCTCTGTGCAGGCATAAGCGCGCTGCTGTTGATCAGACTCGGCTCGCCTGGCGGAAGTAAACCGGCGGAGGAACATACAGACGGACTGTGACTGCATCGGGACAAATGATTAGCCCGGTAGTGCGCCAACATCAGCTGTGTGTAGGCGAAGAGGCGCAGCATCATTGCGGTCCTGAAAGAGTTGGCCTGAATGGTGGGAAGTGCAGCTGTGGCCCCGCGATTTGCGTGAGACCCCAATACAGTGGACTGTGCCCTGCGAAGAAGTGGGGCACAGAGGCAAGGCTGCCAGCGAGACAGACCGGCCGGACTGGATATTGCGCCACCTGGTGGGGGTGGAGTGGAGCTGCGACTGTCCTGTGTTGCCGGGCGGGCCTGCCAGTGCAAGATTCCGGACAGAGCCTCGACGGTAAGACACGGACAGCTCACTGATTGTGGGAACTGCCTGAGTGCTATTGGCTGTGAGCCCCCGATGAGTCCTGCATGTCCTGGGAACTGCTTAGTGAATGCTTGAGATTGGGTCTGCGCCTAGTCTCGGCCATCTCTTCAGAGCGGATAGTGACTGTGGTCTAACGGCTGCGCTACATATAACAGACTGCCGGGGAGGATTTGGTAGGGGTGTCTGACCACAGCCTGAGGCTGCATCTCTCCCGCCCGGATAGGATCCGAGTGTAGGGCTGAATGGACTTCCTGGGCCGGGTCCAACAGGGGAGAGAGTGGTGCGATTGGAGACATCCCGTTATTGACTACAGAGATCGGCAGAGAAGCTGTGATCTGGACTGCAGACGTGAGAAGACGTACTGCTCATCGAAGGGCGAGATGGCGGCGAGAGCAGACTCTGACAAAACCCCTGCCTAAGTCTATGAGAGGGACTAGACTAGTCCAAACTAACAAATTGGATCGATATACCCTACCTAAGGGGTCCCCGATTGAATCGAAAAGGGGCCCCGGGGGGGGTTTCTGAAGACACTCCTGCGAGTAAAGAGCCTACGTTTGCGGATCTTATAGCTGCAATCACTGGAGTTCGCACTTCCTTGGGCCAGAAGATGGGAGGCTTTGGACAGTAAACTTGACACCATGACAATTGAAATAGGGCCGATAAGGGTGGATCTCACAAAAGCAAGTGAGAAAGTCAAGTCGCTGAAGATCAAAACAACTAGCCTCAAGGAGGACGTTAACTTGATGTAGCAGGAAGTGCGCGATCTCAAGAGTTCCAGGGATCTTACTGACCGTAAGCTCGATGATTATGAAGGACGGGCAAGACGTGACAATATTCGCATACTGGGAGTGCCGGAGAAATCAGAGGGTCCAACGCTGGATCTTTTTGTGGAAAATCTCATTCTTAATCATCTCAAACCTAAAGGCCACTGCAACTTCTTCATAGTTGAACGTGCCGGGGGTGAACCCCTACCCTATGATAGCTAGAGTCCTCAATTTCCGCAATTGAGATGTGGTCCTTCAGACGGCTCGGACTACGGCCCCATTGGTATTTGAGAACGCAACCCTGCTGTTCTTCCCCGACTTCACCCAAACGGTGTAAAAGCAGCAGCAGGGATTCTTGGCGATCAAAAAGAAACTGAGAGACAAGGGTATAAAGTACACCAATATGTTTCCGGCCCGCCTTCGTGTAGAGCTCAATGGAAAAGCCTGGTTCTTCGACAACCCTAAAGTGGCAGCGGATTGGTTGGTTGATGTCCAAATGCCGGGCTCCGGGTCGCGAGATCTGGCGGAGGCTGATTAACAATGACTTCGTAAATGCGGGACCGTAATGGGGCAATTCTAAGTAGTACGTAGGTGTAGGTGTAGGTGTGAAGGAGGCATATATTCGTATTCTCTGCCTAATAGAGCCTAGCTGTTTTATTTTTGATTTGAAAAGTGCAGGGGTGGCTATGATGAGTCGGGGGAGGGGATGGCGGACCTGCTAGAAGGTCCTCCTCTGTTTTCTACCATTAGTTACCTGTAGATTAGATTGGGGACGACAGGCACACTGCTAGTTGGGGATAAGCGTACACTACATGCAGGGGTGCAGGGAGGGGAGCTGGGGGGTTTCTATTTAGAGTTATTTCGAAATTCAGGCTTTTGCTTGCTTATATATTGATTGTATTATGTGTGTTTTTTTTTTTTTTATTATTTTTGTATGTTTGGTTTTAGTGAAGTTTTTTCTTATTGTCTTTTTCATGCATCAGGTGACTTAAACGAGATGTACCACCTTAATGTCTTCTGGTAAGCAGGGATTGGGCATTACCACGCTCAGTTGGAATGTGAATGGGCTGGGAGATAAGATAAATCGAGGGATGGTCAATCAGTTGATCCAGAGACACGCACCTGATGTAGTTCTGTTACAAGAGACACATCTTGTTGGGAATCGTATGGCGTTACACAAGGGAGGATATAAACTGGTAGCACATGCTGGATTTACCTCAGGATCCAGGGGAGAGGGAATATTGGTAAGAAATTCCTTCCCGCTGACAATTCAAGCCAATTGGACGGACAGCCGTGGCAGGTGTATTAGGATCTCTGGGTTGTGGGAAGGAAGGACGGTGACCTTATTGTCCATATATGTTCCACCAGCCCTCCAGACCGAGACCTTTCGCGATCTGTGTAGAATATTCCTATCCTTGCCTCTAGGAATATGGATTGTGGGAGTGATTTTAATGCTGTGATGAATGGAGAATTGGATAGATTCCCACCCCGAGTTTTGCGTCATCTTGCCGATGGTTGTCCGATTTTGTGGAGACTACTTGTTTGATGGATGGAGACTGAGAAACCCGTTAGACAAATATTACACTCATTCCTCGGCGGCTCATGTTTCCCTCTCGAGAATAAACTACTTCTTGGTGCTGACATTGCAGATAGCCGGAGTTAGAGAGGTGAGACACCTGGGCAGAGGGATCTCTGATCACTCGCCGGTCTGGTTTCGCACAGAGGTGGGATGCAGGGATGTTAGTAGAGCTGTCCCCATAAATGCATGGCAGTTAAAGGATCCCTCCATTAAGAAAGAGATCAGTCGGGCCACAGACAGCTACTTCCACAATAATGTGGGAACGGTGGAGTCAAAGAGCACCCTCTGGGAGGCATACAAAGCATTAATCCGAGGAGAGGGTCAGTCCCTAATCTCCGGAAAAAAGAAAAAAGGTCACGAAGAAGTGAGTAGAGGCTGAGCTGGTGGCACTGGAGGGGGAAGAGTCTAAGATTAGCACTCAGGAGGTGGGACACCGATTGAAACTCCTCCGTGATGAGTAAAAGAGCCTGGCAAGAGAGAGGGCTAGGGCGCAGCATGCAGACACTCAAAGTAGGATCTACGAACATGGTGATAAGGCTGGGAAGTTGATTGCGTGGCTAGAGAGCGGGGAAAGGGCGACGCGATTGGTCCCTGAGTTACACTCAAATGACCTAGGTAAAATTACAGATCCGCAACAGATAGTAGAGGCGTTCTCGTCCTATTATAGCCTAGTTTATACGGCGACAAACACATACACAGAGACTGAGAACGCAGGCATGCTGCAGGACATCTGTATGCAGACTCTGTTGGAGGAAGACCGGCAATTTCTAGACTCTTCCCTCACGAACGATGAGGTGGCGCAGGCAATCAGGGGGGTAAACTCCGGGAAGGCCACTGTGTAGGAGAGTAGGGTCTGCTATCCTATGGTCACCCCACTTTTTGCTTTACTGGCTTTCGACTTAATGTGGCTGTGGGCCTGCTAATAAGACCCACAGCCCAGCTATGCTCGCTCTAAATTCAGACCATGTACCAATTGGATATTGGGTCATGTTATGAGCCCCTGTACAGTGTACTATAGGTACCCAGGGCATAGGTGCATCCAAGGTGAAACACCCTCAACAACAAATCAATAACCTTGAGTGTACTAAACAACGAATCCTCAACAACGACCTTTACACGAACCATGTTCGTTAACCACTACTGTACATGAACCACGACTTAATAAACCAGAGGTAAGTGCCAATAATTAAATAATTAATCTTAAAAGCATGTGTAATTATATTAACATTTTAAACAGGTTTTTCATGTAGAAGTCTTTATTATAATTTAATGTATTAAGTCAGTAAATGGCAGTGTTGGTTTGTTATTCAAAGATACGAGCTTGATCTGTGCAAAATACGACTGGTTAACACATTTGAAATGGTGACAAAATGGAGAATGGACATTTTTTAAATGTTTAAATTAAGTCGGATCATTTAACGAATGAAACATTTTTAAACAATCCGTTTTGAGAAAATATATATTTTCGTAAAGAACTTGCTATTTTACTATAGTTTAAATTAGTGCATTTGGTGTTATTTTAATTTAGTTAGCATTCTAGTCAAAATCAGAAAAAAGATGGATTTATATTTTGTTATTTAGCGTAGATTAGTGTCAATTGGTAAGTTCGTCCATTTGTGTATAAAACGATTTTAAAGAATGATAATTTACATATTAAATACATAAAAAAAGTATTATTAAAAAGACATGTTTATTAAAATTACATCTTTGTACCATGTTTTAAACATGCATTTAAGAGAATGTAGGCTTAGATTCAGGTAAAATGGAAATTGTTAATTTTTCGTGGTTTACTGAGTAGTTGTAAAGAACAGTGGTTTGGGTTAGGTAGTGGTTTAGCCTTCGTGGTTAAGGCATTCGTTAAAGTGGCAGTGCTTTAGTCATACATCTGCATCCAAGGCCTACAAGGGGCTGCAGCATGTATTATGCCAGCCCTGGCAAGCCATTCACATTGACACAACTGGCTGATCACTCTGCTGGGGCAAGGTCGTGTAATCACCCCTTGCTTAGGTGTAGTATCCCTAAATCTACCTTTACATATAGACACATATATACCTATAAGTCACTCCTATGGCAGGCCTCAACAATCCTGGAGGCAGAGTGCTTGGTTTTATGTGAGATGAGGCTCTAGCATGAGCTGAGCCGGTCTGCAGCTTTCGGAACCATGTCCGTATAGCTGTTCTATGATGTAGCCATATCATATACTGTTAAGTGCATTATAATCCTCACGGTTGAATGCTAACTTTGGAGTGGCTTTATCAAAACATGTTGTGTAAGGAGTCATACGCTTTGGAATACTACCCCCTCGCCAGTTCTGGCGACGGGGGTAGTATTCCACCCTTTTAGAGGGAGAAGACCTGTTGTTCCTAGTAAACCCGGTTAAAGTTAACCAGAGCCTCAGCATCACAAAATGGATGCTGCTGCCACAGACACAAGTCTGACCTCCTGCTGCTGGGAGTCCTACCAGCGAGGGAGGCTTGGACAATAGGTTTCCTGTCTTGGGAGGTGCTAGCACCACCCCAGACAGGCCATAGTGTATTGGGGCAGGGAGGGCTGAATGAAATGAGACACTGCCTGGGGCAGACAAGGTGTCCTATGCATAGTCCAGTTGAAACCAGTTGCTGGGGCACTCCAGCCCCAGCTCTGGCGTGAAACTGGACAAAGGGAAAGGGGTGTGACCACCCCCTTCCCTGGTCCCACCAATAGGAGGGACCTATCAGGTAATCCAGCCCCTCAGATTAGTATATAGGTAGGAGCGAGTCAAGAGACTTTAGATTTATCCTGAACTGAAACTTGAAACGAAACTCTGGACCTTCGACGTTCTACTGAAGGTAGAAGACTGAAGAATCTCCCTTGTGGTCAAGGAGTGACCACCCTGTGCAAACAGGCACCCTCCAGCGATCTGCGGTTTGCTTTATCGATGCTCGATCACAGAGCCTGACAAGAGCCAGACTTCCAGACTACCCTGAGCCCAATCCACAGCAAAGCTGAGACCCGTGGAGGCGACGAGAGACGTGGGACCGGCCATCTTGGAAAACCTGCACTTTGCTACCTGTGCAGCTCCTGAGGCACCCTCGAAGCTGTGCATTGGGAATTGATAAGCCCCAGCCCCGAGCACCTTCTTCACTGACGCACAGCCCTCCACACTCCACGAGTGCAGCGTGGGGCCTGCTAGTGTTTTTGTGCTTGACACGTCTGTCCGGTCTCTTGCCCGTTGGCTAGTGGCCTCTGTGACTACGAACCTACGAATTTCCACCGCTGGCCTGGTTGCTCCAGGCTGGCCCTTGCTTCCTGAAAAGGACCAGCCCATCAGACCTTGCTGGTCTTATCCAGAAGCCATTTTCAATTCCTGCGTGGGATGCCTTTGCCAAGGCTTGTTGACTCCAATCCGGAAGCAGACACCGAGATCCTTCGTTGGACAGTCCGTGCCCAGCTCCTGGTCGTCTTCGACACTTCCTGGTCCACATGGCTGAACCTACGAATTTCCACCGCTGGCCTGGTTGCTCCAGGCTGGCCCTTGCTTCCTGAAAAGGACCAGCCCATCAGACCTTGCTGGTCTTATCCAGAAGCCATTTTCAATTCCTGCGTGGGATGCCTTTGCCAAGGCTTGTTGACTCCAATCCGGAAGCAGACACCGAGATCCTTTGTTGGACAGTCCGTGCCCAGCTCCTGGTCGTCTTCGACACTTCCTGGTCCACATGGCTGCAGAGACCAGCTTCACGACATCACCGGATTGCTTCACGACAACGCCTGGTTCCTTCCTGGTCACTGGCTAGAGACCCAGACTCTGTCCCTTCTGCTTTCAGGTACTCTTCATCCTCAATCCGCCCTTGGATCCAACCTGACATTTCTCTCCTGGTCGCCTGCAGCATCTTTCTTCAAGGCTCCATAGGATTCAGCGATGAAACCAGAAACACTGACACCTATGCACCCGCATCCTGTGGGTGAGGTAACGAGCACTCCGGTGCTCGTGTGGGTATTGACTATCCTAGTGTCCTAGTTTTCAGTAGCTTTCTCCTAGTCCAACCGGAAGGGTCCTAAATCAACTAGTTTCCATTTCTTTCGTTTCCATTCTAACTATGGTAACTTGCGCGTGTGTTAAGACACTGCACACACCTCCCGTGGCCATCCTGCTTCCTATCCTTTGGTAGTACAGCGTAGCCCCAGAGATTCCCTAGGCCCTAGGCCCATCCATTGTTTGTGACTCGGTTCTTATACCACTATTTTAGTATATGGTTTATCGTGCCCCTAGGACCCTACTGTATTTGTGCAACTTTTTGTATGATAATTGAGTATCTTGTTATGTGCTCGTGCCTCTGAACTCGTAAAGAGCTCAGAGGGGTTGTTTTAGTAATAAATACATATATATTTTATATATAACCTGTGTGGTGTCCTTTCATTTGGTATTCAAGGGGTTACAGATGGTAAAACAGCTGGCTTTACATGCCCTCTCAAGTTTTAGCGTAAGACTGCTTTGTCCATGCTACCTCTAGGATAGCTGGTCTATAAGGTTGACTTTACAACCATCACCATAAGGGTTGTTTGGACTGATACAGGGTGCACACTAGAATAGTGGACTTCACATATCAGGCCAACTTCTCACACACTGGCCCAAAGGGAATCCCCATAGAGCTATATAAACCGAATGCCGATAAATTGGCACCTTTTCTGCGAGATAGGTTTCTTGAGAACAAGAGAGAAGGTCAGCTCCCATATGATCAGCGTATAGCTAATATAGTCGTCATTCATAAAGAGGGTAAGCCATGGGGGAGTGCTCCTCCCACCGACCAATCTCACTGCTAAATGCAGAGCCCAAGATACTGGCGAAATTGTTGGCTACCAGACTAGTGAAGGTCATTACGGCATTGATCCATCCGGACCAGTCTGGATTCATGCCCCGCCGTATCACAGCACTAAATAAACGGAGACTGCACAGGATTCTGGCCAGTGCATCACATATACACGAGCCAGCGGTTCTCTTGTCGTTAGATGCCACTATGGCCTTTGACAGAGTCGAATGGCCCTATTTGTTTGCAGTCTTGAGTAAATTGGGCTTTGGTCCAGAGTTTGTTGGGTGGATCCGCCTCATGTATTCATGCCCCCTTACTAGAGTTACCCCCTTACTAGAGTTGTGGTGAACAATCACAAGTCTGCGGATTTTCCTCTGGGACGTGGAACGAGACAGGGATGCCCTCTCTCCCCGTTACTGTTTGCCCTGGCGCTCGAGCCGTGCGATGGGACAGGACGATTAGAGGACTAAGATGGACACCAGATTGGGAGGACAAAATATTGCTATAAGCGGATTATATCCTGCTTTATCTTACTACCCCCCGGGACTCACTGATTCATTTCCTAGACATCCTGGCCATACTCGGGAGACACTTGGGCTTCGCCATTAACAGGATGAGGTCGGTCCTCTTCGTGATTAGCAGGGACCCACCTGCCATTCAGAGCTACTGTCCCCTCCGGATAGAGCCGACGGGCTCTAGATATCTAGGAATTTCTATGACCATGGACCGGAAGCTACGATACGATAATCTGAGGCCCCCATTGGCTTGACTCCGCCGGGATGTGGAGAGATGGAAGGAGTTGCCGCTCTCCCTGTTGGGACGTGCTACTCTGTTCAAAATGATGGCGCCCCCCTGGTTTTTATATGCACTTCAGAATGCTATGGGTCTGGTGCCTCCCTCATATTTCAAGGATATAGAGTCTCTTCAGAGACGACTCCTCTGGGAAGGAAGACCACGTACTGCTTTTTCCAAACTCACATTGCCCTGATATGATGGTGGAATCGGTTTGCCTGATCTCCGTAAATACTACTGGGCCTCCCAACTGGCGACGATTAATCATGCGATTTGTGTGTCACCCCTGGACCCTGGGTATGCAATGGACCGGGGCCAGATGCCTGGCCATGATTATATGAGTGCCCTCTATACTAAATCGGGTAAGATCTCCCTCATTGGACCGGCTGCGCACGAGGTCCGGGTGTGGCATATAGTCAACCGACACCTCAAGTGGGATGGGAGAATCACGCAGACCACTCCTCTGTGGAGCTCTGAGGACTTGAGCAATTTGTGGAAAACAAAGGGCTTTGACCGATGGGACCTCATCGGGATTTCAAGATTCAAAGATTTGTGGGGGAAAGATGGGATCCTTTCGTTTGAGGCCCTGCAAACCAGCTATCAGCTAAGCGAGAGATACAGGCATCTTCAGATAAGGGATGCCTTACTGACAAATATTACCCAGGGCACTACACCTCCTGAGGCTTCCCCGCTGGACGATAGGGTACTAGACGGACATCTTCCCACAAAAACCATCTCGCTGATCTACAGAAAACTGATCACATGGAGGATCCACTAGCGACACTTAGAGAGCAATGGAGTGCAGACGGTGTAGTCATAGATGACGAAGATTGGAGGGAGGCGGTGTCATCCCCTAAAACAGTGGCCATCCAGATGAGATTACCGCTAGTGCAATTGAAGATTCTACACCGGTCCTACATGACGGGGCCTCGATTGGTGCGAATGGGTATGGCTGAAGATGGGAGGTGCAGGAGAGGATGTGGAGAGATTGGAACACTTATGCATGTATTGTGGCACTGTTCAGAGGTACAGCTCTACTGGGTGAAGATACATGAGAAGGTCCGAGAGGTACTGGGGGTGGAGGTGCAGATGGAGACTCAATGCTGTATTTTGAATGTCTGGGAGCCCTCGGACCTCACAACACATGGGAAACAATGGGTGACACTCGCATGTATTATCGCCAAGCGTAACATCGCGCAACTATGGGTTGCTACTCAGGCGCCTCAACTTGGGAAATGGATGGAAGATCTTGACTGGAGTATGTTTAGGGAGAGATGGGTATATGTAGCTAGGGGTCGCCCTGGAAAATGGGTGAAAATTTGGGGTGCATGGAATAGTTATAGAGGTGACATTTGCGCCCCTCCAACTGTGCAAAATGATGTTGTAGCGATGGAATCTCCATGACCCCAAAGAAAATTCGATGTATCCATTGTGAGGGTTGGTAATGTATAAGTGATTATTGTAAAATTATTGATGGTCACCTGATGCCTATTATTTATTTAAAAAAAATAAAAAACAGGACTAACACGTAATAAGAGCGCCAGTTTCTCAGAAATAAAAGGTGATCTTTTTGGTGCACTGATACCAACAGTTGGAGTCGCTGTAAATGCACACAAAATTCGAAAATTGTCCACAGTGGTTGATCGTTTATCAACATATACTTCTGGTGGGTTCTTGATGATTGACAGAGAAACGGTTGCAATCAGATCGATGGTTTTGCAAAAGTGACTTGCCCTTGATATCTTATTGACAAAAGAGGGTGGAGTCTGTTGCATGTTGGAAATGTATTGAGGGATATATTAAGAATATTATGAAATTACATGAAGATTTGACCCAACTGAGGTTGATGGGGTCTGGGAGAGACTTGGTAATAATTTCTCTTCTGTAAGTAAATGGTTTTCTACCTTTGTAGTAGCTGGTTAGGAAAAATAACAATGCCAATCATTTCAGGAGCTGGAGTAGCCTTAGTAATTATAATATAGAATTGTCGTAAATGTAGGTGTGGAAGAAAAGAGATGACAAACTAAAAGCAAGGAAAAAGAGATGATAGAACTGAAAGAGATGAAAGGAGATTACTATGACAAAATGAAGGATTTAGATGAAAAATTAATGAAAAGAGAAAAGAGTACTGATCTTTAGATAAATAAAAATGGCACTTGGTATTATGGGTATTTTATGATGGCTCCAGAAAGCCATCAAAGGGTGGATTGATGGAGCAGGATTTTGTAAATAGAAACTTGCTCGGATTAACAGCCCCGTAATACTTACTAACTGTTGTATCCTGTGGCACAGGTAGCCAAGTAATGTTCATAGATACCTTTACTCTGTAGTTGGTCCAAGTACATGAAGATGGTACACAAATAAAACAGATAGGTAGTCCAGGTAAACAGGTGAAGTAGAGGTAGGTTAGACAGTAGTCAATCCTTAGTTCCAAGTAACAGCAAATCCCACCAGGAGCAGCCTGTCATTCCGCACTCACACAGACAACCAACATTCTGTGCATCACTGAATTCCCAACATTCTACATTAAACATGCACACTGGCTGAGCAGCATGAAGATAGATAAACTACAAGATATAAATAAACTATGCAGGGCATAACACCAACAGTTTGCAGTGGAAAATTAACATGCAAATCACATGAACACGGGGAAACCGCTTTGCAGATGCATGCACTAATGTGAACTGATGCATGGGGGTGTGGCTAAGCAAGCCACAATGGCGGTTGAGTCCCGCTGAGGCTCCGCAATCGGGCCGGCATCTTACCCGGTTCCTGTGATCACCGAGAGCCACACGCACCGATAACCACGATCGGAATATATCCGACTGCAGCAGTGATCCCGCAGTCCCTGGCAACCTGCACAACAGTCGGGAAAACGACGTTTGGACCGCCGGAGACGCGCGCCGCAGCCCAAGATGGCACCCGCAGCCCGGTAAATCCACACCAGAAACCTCACTAGGGCGCCAGGAGCCTCTCGCCCTACGCCTCCCAGCCACCACCCTCACGAGGGCGGTGAAAACGACGGAGGCCCGCTACCAGGAAGCCTCCCACACCAGACTCACCCGCACTGGAGACATCAGGTCCCGAGCAGCCGCGGTCCCGCCATTTTAGAGGAGCTGGGCTGCTGGGCTGCCGAGCTGCTGCCTTCTCGGCCACGGTGACACACGCAGCGACACAGAGGTACCAGCGCACAGAGATCGGGGCGGGTCGCCCATCATTAGGCATCGTGCTGTCAGCACCCTCCTGAGAGAGACTCTACATGCTCGGCACGCCTGACCCCAAGATGGCGCCAGAGGAGGACCACGAGTGAGGGAGTGAATGCGGTGATCCCCAGGAGGCCCCTGGGTGCCTGCTGCCTGAAGGTGAGCCAACGTCCCGCCCCGCAGCGCTCCCCTGAGTGAACGGCCCGGCGAGGCCCTATCATTGAACTGCCAACCTCCTCCCATATCTGCAACAAGCGCTGCCTGACCCTAACATGGAGGAGTGATACCTCTACCTTGCCCCAGAAGTCCGATTATACCTACCGGTGGGTTGTTGCATTTGTCGCCCCATTCAACGTACAACATACCAGATACATTTCATCAGGAGATCCTGTCTATGCGGCTCCCCCTTTTCCCTCCTCACCCCCGCCCATCCAGGGCATGCTACTCCACAGGAACTGGGGGCTACGACAAATTATCCTGGATGGCACACTGACAACCCAAACCTCGTGATTGTTGAATGAGCACAGGTCAACACCTCGTCCTTACCTACCTGAGCAGGACGCTCGCGGAGCGACGCACTCCTCCTTGCCTTTGACGCCGAGCAGTATCTCCCGCGATTGCCATCATGGGAAAACCGAAGGTTGCACAGACACCCTCTGTGCCTGAAACTAACCCAGAAAACATGCCCCACACGCGGGCATGGTCACAAACTAACACATCGCAAGCCGACCCAACTCTTTCAGCGAAACTGGACCAAGTGTTGGCGGCCATTGAATTGTCCAGGCTGTCCATGGAGGAACGACTAGGAACCTTGGCAACCGACATCAGCCTGATCCGTGACGAACATCGGAACTCGCAGACAAGGTAAAGGATGGGGAGAAGACACTGACAGACCTACAACCCGTGGTGAAGGCGCAGCAAACCAAGCTACAGGAGGTCCTACGCCGCATGACGGCCATAGAAGATCGCGCCGACGATTTGGAAGGACGGTCGAGGCGCTGTAACATCCGCGTGCTAGGTTTACCTGAGGGAATTGAAGATTCGAACATCTTGGACTATATGGAGACATGGATAAAATCTTTTACCCCAGCCACGGACCGAACTCCATTCTTTTCAATCGAATAGAGTTCTGGCTCGGAAGCCACTGCCTGGATTGCCCCAGAGACCGATGCTCGCAAAGTTTCTACACTTCCGCGACCGGGATGCGGTGCTTAGAGCGGCCCGAGCGGCAGGTCCCCTGCAAGTGGAGAACACACAAATAATGATTTTCCCGGACTATGCACGCGCAGTTCAGCAGAAGAGACCCTCCTTCCTTGATGTGAAGAGGCGACTCCGCACGAACAATGTCCAGTACTCCTTGCTGTACCCAGCTCTCCTCAAGGTCCTACACAAAGGCTCCGCCATTTTCTTTGCCACTGCCGAGGACGCACAGGACTGGGCGGACCAGCACTGCCCATTACAGTCCAGAGCAGAGACCCAGTGCAACCCCGGCCCCAAGCCACCACGATCCGGAAGACGCAGTCGAAAACGACCCCACAATGGCACCACTAGAAGAACTGGGTCTGCTCCCCAAGAGTCTCCTGACCTGACACAAATAGTGCGGGAACGCCGAGAGGCCCTGCAGGCGGTGATTGATCTACAGGCATTGCCCCTTACGCAAAACACCGATCGACCCCCACATATCTTCACATCGGAGGGGGAAAACAACAGCGATGGCACGTTGTCTGGCAGCGGCTCCACTACTCCCTCCCCCCCCCCCGGTCACCCCGCAAACAGCTGATGTTATCCTAGATGGATAAATGTTTTTCTTATCTGCGCACTCCCTAATGTAATACTAATATACTGTTCATATAATATTTGTACACTGTTTGTGTGCTGCTTGGTTGTAAGGCAGCCAGCCCAAAGTAACAATCAACCTCTGGTGGAAAATTCCACTAGTTTACCAAGCACACTCCTATATGTTTAAAGTATAACCAATGTGAACAATTGATAACCTATAATATTTCAATGTTATCACTCGAAGAGAAAATTCAAAGAAAGAAATTCTTTTTCAAAACGTAGCTTTATATAATCTTTTGCTTGTAAATCTTGTTCATTTCAACATATTCATTTTGAAATCAATACACAATCTGAAAATTAACAAGTAAATGTCATCACATAAATTTGTTGTAATAACTCTGATGTTGAAAAACTTTTTGATGAAGGTGAAGACATAGTTGAGAAATAGGCCCAATGCATTTCGGGGGGTTCCCTTCTTCAGGGGCACTGTAAGAATGAGACAACGTATCAATAATCCGTGTTAACATTTAATTTGTTTACAAAGAACTTCAACTAACATCTCATTAAATAATTTGCGAAGGCAGTTCATGAAAAACACTGAAGCTAGATATATGTGTTCTGGCATCTAATTTGAACAGTTGATTACATGAGTGATATAAACATCGGACAATTGATCCAGGTCAAAAAATAGAAAGAGAAAAGAGGTAAAAACTAAACTGGAGAAAACTTCTCTACCGCTATCAATGTTTCTTGCGTTACAGTGTTAATTTACAAAATTCAGGGCGCAACAAGGGATAAACTCGATGTTGATGGTAAGTGTGCCACCATACTGCGTATGTTGTAGGGGCAAAAATAGTAACAAAGGGACTCACATCTCAACTCCTCAATGTCATTTATCAGAATTCAAGTGCTCCAACATGTAAAGTTGATAAATCTCAATCTCTCAGCTGAGAACGAAAACGACAAGATATATATGTATCACAACCTAGACATCAATTTGTTCAGAAGCCTGATGGGGAATCTATTCCTCTAAGTGTTCATTTACTTGATACTAAGTAGCTGTGACTGAAAGAAATAAGTCTAAGTGGAAAGACAATAATCACTCGTGCATGAGCACCGAAGCCATCTGTGCTCGAGCACGTACCGGCACCTGCGGGGAATGCTTCTTGATATTTCACTATCTAAGATGCAAAAAAGCAAGGGTATATTAGAAAATTCCTGTCTTGCCAGCAAAATTGATATTCTCAGAAAATTCATGACTCAGAAAAGGACTGGAAAGTTACTACACCACACGTATCAACAACAGCGTTCTTGAATACTGTTTGAACTTAACCAATACAATAACACATCTTAATTGCATGCATTAACACTAGCCACTGCCCAAAATAAACTGAGCCACCTTCTTATGCTACTAAGAGAATCTGATCTCCACATATCTCGGTGACCAATGGAACTGCTCTTCCCTCTTTGCACACTAAATCTGTCAAACTTAAACACTGGCACTGTATCGAGTGCTGTAACCCCCTTTATGTATATAAGCTCACCAAAGTTGCGTTATCCTCTCCATTAAGAATCTGGGCTTCTTAGTTACTATCTGCAAAGAAAGCAAGTCTACTAGTAAAATTCTAAGATTACACACGCCCTATGCCTATACTAGCTCAACCAGACGTAGACTCACCTCTAACTGTTCAAAATGACGCCGTTGTGCTTCCAAACTCTACCACGAACTAAACTTCTGACAGCATGTTGCGGTGTTATATACCCACATTTGTTTGGTCGACAGTGAAACAGGACTGCTAGAGTTGTATACTCTTGACCTCCCACCTTGGAGCCATGGACAGAGTAATAGGACTAGAAAACATCATCCATCCCACCTAAGAGCCATGGACAGAGTAATAGGACTGGAATACATCATCCATCTTGGAATGGTAAAACGTCGGCTAACTTGTGCCCATAGTGGTTAAATATACATTGCAACTAAACTATGTGCTATGATACGTTGGTTCGCGGAAACAGTATGAGGAACAGAAATTTCTCATATCAAAGTGGTGAGCGTTTAAATCTCATTACGTTAACCCTAAACTGCAGCTCAGATCGTTTTTTGTTAGTTCCATAAGCTGAGAAGCAAGATCCAACAAGAAAGTTATGGTGAGAAATGAACAAAGAAAGAGAAAATAAGAGAAAATTCGCTAATTACAAGAATTGTTCCGTTAAGCTTTCCGTTAATTAACGGAATGCGAAAGTGTTACAATTGTGTTCATTGTAACAATTTCATAACAGGGAATGTCATTCACCACCCACAATCTGGGAAAAGCATTTCATTAAGATATAATGGAGACTGTAACAGTATGAACGTCATTTATACTATCAGATGCCCATGTGGTCTTCTTTATGTAGGCAAAACTTCAAGAAAAATCAAGGTACGCATTTCTGAGCACAAAAGCACATTCAGAACGAAATCTACTAAATCTTTCTTTGCCACACATTGGTTAGAACACCAACACACCAATGCACAGCTCAGGTTTACAATCTTAGAAATAGTCACAGTGAAACCAGACAAAAACCACCCAATACAATTAGCTCAAAGGGAAGCTTGGTGGACAAAACATTTACAGACCATGGTGCCGAGTGGTCTTAATGACAGGATTGAACTACAGTGTTTTTTATAACTGCAATATACTTGAATTATGCCAATGACTGACATGATATTTGCAATGCCATTCGTTCTGTGTGTACAATACCTAGCATGTTGTTTACTTAGTTTTTTGTAACGGACTCTTACACAGGTCAAACAATAGTTACCAAGCTTTTCTTTGCAATTACAATTCTTGTAATTAGCGAATTTTCTCTTATTTTCTCTTTCTTTGTTCATTTCTCACCATAACTTTCTTGTTGGATCTTGCTTCTCAGCTTATGGAACTAACAAAAAACGATCTGAGCTGCAGTTTAGGGTTAACGTAATGAGATTTAAACGCTCACCACTTTGATATGAGAAATTTCTGTTCCTCATATTGTTTCCGCGAGCCAACGTATCATAGCACATAGTTTAGTTGCAATGTATATTTAACCACTATGGGCACAAGTTAGCCGACGTTTTACCATTCCAAGATGGATGATGTTTTCCAGTCCTATTACTCTGTCCATGGCTCCAAGGTGGGAGGTCACGAGTATACAACTCTAGCAGTCCTGTTTCACTGTCGACCAAACAAATGTGGGTATATAACACCGCAACATGCTGTCAGAAGTTTAGTTCGTGGTAGAGTTTGGAAGCACAACGGCGTCATTTTGAACAGTTAGAGGTGAGTCTATGTCTGGTTGAGCTAGTATAGGCATAGAGCGCGTGTAATCTTAGAATTTTACTAGTAGACTTGCTTTCTTTGCAGATAGTAACTAAGAAGCCCAGATTCTTAATGGAGAGGATAACGCAACTTTGGTGAGCTTATATACATAAAGGGGGTTACAGCACTCGATACAGTGCCAGTGTTTAAGTTTGACAGATTTAGTGTGCAAAGAGGGAAGAGCAGTTCCATTGGTCACCGAGATATGTGGAGATCAGATTCTCTTAGTAGCATAAGAAGGTGGCTCAGTTTATTTTGGGCAGTGGCTAGTGTTAATGCATGCAATTAAGATGTGTTATTGTATTGGTTAAGTTCAAACAGTATTCAAGAACGCTGTTGTTGATACGTGTGGTGTAGTAATTTTCCAGTCCTTTACTGAGTCATGAATTTTTTGAGAATATCAATTTTGCTGGCAAGACAGGAATTTTCTAATATACCCTTGCTTTTTTGCATCTTAGATAGTGAAATATCAAGAAGCATTCCCCGCAGGTGCCAGTACGTGCTCGAGCACAGATGGCTTCGGTGCTCATGCACGAGTGATTATTGTCTTTCCACTTAGACTTCTTTCTTTCAGTCACAGCTACTTGGTATCAAGTAAGTGAACACTTAGAGGAATAGATTCCCCATCAGGCTTCTGAACAAATTGATGTCTAGGTTGTGATACATATATATCTTGTCGTTTTCGTTCTCAGCTGAGAGATTGAGATTTATCAACTTTACATGTTGGAGCACTTGAATTCTGATAAATGACATTGAGGAGTTGAGATGTGAGTACCTTCGTTACTATTTTTGCCCCTACAGCATACGCAGTATGGTGGCACACTTACCATCAACATCGAGTTTATCCCTTGTTGCGCCCTGAATTTTGTAAATTAACACTGTAACGCAAGACACATTGATAGCGGTAGAGAAGTTTTCTCCAGTTTAGTTTTTACCTCTTTTCTCTTTCTATATTTTGACCTGGATCAATTGTCCGATGTTTATATCACTCATGTAATCAACTGTTCAAATTAGATGCCAGAACACATATCTAGCTTCAGTGTTTTTCATGAACTGCCTTCGCAAATTAATTAATGAGATGTTAGTTGAAGTTCTTTGTAAACAAATGAAATGTTAACACGGATTATTGATACGTTGTCTCATTCTTACAGTTATCCTAGATGGACAATTAGGTGCTTCTTCAATGTGAATGATCCTCATAGACATTGCCACGAGCGCCTGACTCACACTGAACTCCCTTAGCACTGCATCTGCACTCTCACATTGATGTATTGGCTCAAGGGCGACATCCACTGATCCTTCAAAGGGCCGATCCACGCGCAGTCTCGCGCCCACACACACACACACACACACACACACACACACACTGCCACCCCCACAGATTCTTGTTACACCTTCTCCCCTAGTGGGGAATTTCTTTGGATATATCGTCACCGGCAATGTGTCCTATGTATTGGGACGGTTTCCCGGCCTCTGTTTTGATTGTTCTAACCCTAGTTAACTACTGTCCCACCCCCTTCATAGCATGGCACGAGTCAGGATACACGACACGCATTAGACAGTATTTTGACGGGTTACAGGAGTGCTTCCCCCAACACGAGGGCTATCGGCTTAGGGATCTTACTCCCTGTATGCCCTTCCTGCATACCGTGTTGAAGAGGTTAGATAATGGCAACACAACAATAGGACATTAATGTCCTTACACTCAATGTCAGGGGCCTACACACACTGAGGAAGCGCTACACCGTATACTCGTACATAAAACGCCAAAATACCAGAATTGCATTCCTACAGGAAACTCACCTCAACGGCACTGAAATAGGCAAACTACAGACTAAATGGCGCGGCACAATCTGCGCCACGACTTATTCAGCATATGAGCGCGGCGCCCTGATCTGGGTTAGGCCGGGGACTCCCTTCCAGGAACACAGGAGGGTGGTGGAAAAAGAAGGCAGATACGCTTTGCTAGAGGGACTCCTCGATGGCCAAGCGGTCCTCTTAGGTAGCATTTACGCCCCCAACCTGGAACAGGACAAGTTTTGGGACCATCTCACGGGGATCCTGGCTCAGTTCACGGCTATTCCCTGGCTCTTGGGTGGGGATTATAATTGCACACTTGACATCGCCCTAGACCGCTCACATCCCCCACCCCTGCGCTCCCCAGCTCCCAAGCAAACGGAGAAGTTCCGAGCCTGGACTACACACTGGGCTCTCACAGATGCTTGGCGACTTCATCACCCACACACCCGAATATACTCATTTCACTCCATCCCCCATAATTTACAAGTGCACCTGGATAGATTCCTCAGCTCTGCGCCGATCCTCCCCAAGATCGTATCCGCAGATTACAAGGGCAGGATCGTCTCGGACCATGATGCTCATATACTGCGACTCAACTGGCGTCCCCCACACCTCCCGGTCCACACCTGGCGACTGCCCCGAGAATGCCTAACTGACCAGATCTTCAAGCATGATCACACACAAAGTATACAAGACTTCTTCAACCACAATGCAGGCACAGCTTAATCGATACTGGTGGAATGGGATGCATTCAAAGTGGTGGCCCGAGGGGAATGTATTAAACAAATAACTGGGGCTCGGCAGACATTCGAGAAGGCACTCATTAAAGCGGAACAGCACCTCGCCACAACCTCTAAACGGGACGACCTCTCCGAGGCACAAGTTGCACTCACGGCCCACGCTAAAACGGCATACCAAGCGGCCAGTGCCGACCTTCGTAAATATAATTTCTGGTCCTACGCCACCCGGATGCATAAAGAAAGATTAAACGGGCACGCTGCTCGCATGGCTGGCGCGGCAAGACACTGACATTAAACCGATCACTGAAATCATCAACCCTGCAGGCACCCTAGTACGCTCCCAGGATGAGATCCTTTTAGCGTTCCAACACTATTACGAGTCTGTGTATAGCACCCCGACCCCACCCTCCCAGTCCTTAATAGATCATTTCCTCGATCCTCTGACGCTACCCACTGTCACGAAAGCGGACAAACTCGCACTGGACTCTGCTATGGTATCCGCGGACGTCACCCAGGTGCTGCGAGCCCTCTCTCGAAACAAGGCCCCTGGTCTAGGCGGACTCCCATCGGAGTACTACACGGCATTTTCTCCCCTACTGGTCCCACAGTCAACACTAGTGTTTGCGACAGCACTTGAACAAGGGACATTGCTCAAATCCCTTCGGGAATCTGTCATTGTGACCTTTCTGAAACCGCACCGGGACCCACAGCTCATGGCATCGTATCGCCTCATCACAGTCTTATCCGCCGACTGTAAAATCCTAGGGAAAATATTAGCCGATAGATATCTACAGGTCATACGCAACCTGGTTCACCCTGACCAATGCGGGTTCGTCCCCGGCAGAAACACATCCCAGAACATCCGCCGCATTTTCCATGTGCAGGATCAGGTAAAAAACATGTACCCACGTTCAGCCTGTCTCATCCTTGGCCTCGAGAAAGCTTTTGACACCCTCACCTGGCAATACCTATTTTCAGTCTTACACTGACTTGACTTCGGCCCCGCTCTTCTGGCATACACGAGACTATTATATACAGACCTCACCACACGAGTCCGGATAGGTAGACGCATTTTCACGGCCTTCGAGGTCCGGAAGGGCAAAAGGCAAGGCTGCCCCCTTTCACCCCTCCTCTTCGCCCTCGCGGTCGAACCACTGACCATAAGATTACATCAGGAGGGCACGCAATAGGGCATTCCACTCGCGGGCGTCACTCATAGCGTCTCCATGTACGCTGACGACCTATTAATATATGTGAAGGACATTGCAGATGACCTAACTCCCATATGGACGACACTCGCGGAATTCGCAGACGCATCCGTGTGAGAAGTTGGCCTGGTATATGATGCTCACTAGTTCTAGTGATCACCTTGTACCATGCCAAGCAACCCTTATGATGATTGGTTGTAAGTCAACCTTATAGACCAGCTATCCTAGTAGCGTGGACAAAGCAGTCTTAGGCTAAACTCTGTAAAGGCATGTGAAGCAAGCTGTTTTACACAATCCCCTTGAATACCAAATGAAAGGACACCACACATATATATTGAAAATATATATATATTTATTTACTACAAATCCCCTATACTCTTTATGAGCACAAAAGCAAATGCGTTAAAACAACACAGTTTAAATACACAAAAGTTGCACAATATGGATGAGCCCTAGGGGCCACCTAAACCATATTCTAAAATAGTGGTATAAGAACCACCTAGCTGAAAGGAAGTAGGCCCAGGGCCTTGGGAATCGCTGGAGCTGTTCGGGACTAACAGTGAAGAAGTCGGGAAAGGCCCGCGGGACTCTGGTGCAGCGCTTAAAGTGCACGCATACACCAATGCAATGTCAATGGTGCGTAAGAGTTACAAAGTGTTTAAGGAACCGTCCGAGTGACCTATAAGGATAAAACTTAAGACCAAGACACTAGAGGTGTATACCAGTGTAGGAACACTGGCGTTGCGGAGTTACCTCACCCACAGGAAGCGGGTGCACAGGTGCAAAGTAGTGTCGGGTTTCGTCACACAGGTCGATGGTGCTTGGAGCTGAAGATGCTGCAGGCGTCGAGACGAGAAGAATTCCGGTGGATCCAAGGGTGGATCTGAAGTGGTGAAGACCTGAAAGCAGAGGGGACAATGTTCAAAGTCACTATCCAGTGACTACTGTGGAACCAGGATGGAACCAGGCGATGTCGGGTGCAAACAGGCGATGAGGTGCAGCTTGTCTCCTCAGCCACATGGACACGAAGAGGTTGAGGACGTCCAGGAGTCGATCACGAGCTGTCCCACAAAGGTTCTAGCTGATGGCGGTGTCGGAAACTTGATTGGAGCAAACAGGCCTTGGCTAATGCAAGCCACGCAGGAAGTGAAGAAAGCTTATTACTCGGACCAGCAAGGTCAGAGCGGGTGCTCCTTTTTACAGGAGCGAGGGCAAGTCTGGAGCAACCAGACCCGCAGTGTAAATTGTAGGTTTAGTCGCCAAGATGGCCGCTAGCCACGTGGCAAGTGGCCGGGATGGCGCGTCGAGTTGCAAAGTGCAAAAGGGCCCCGCGCAGATCGTGGAGATGCTGGGGGGCTGATCTTCGGTGCAAATGCCGCTCGGTGGTGGGGCTTCTCAAACCCCGGAGCACAGCATCGAGGGTGCCTCGGGTGCTGCACAGTCAGCTTCTCGGGGGTCTTTCGAGATGTCCGGTCCCACGTCTCTCGGTGCCTCCACGGGTCTCTTCTTTGCAGGGACTGTGGATCGGGCTCTGAGATGTCTGGGAGTCTGGGTCTCGTCGGGCTCTGGGCTCGGGCAGGAGGCGGCGGCGGCAAAGCAGACGTTGAGTTGCTGGATGGTGCCTGCGTTCACAGGGTGGCCACTCCTAGGCCACAAGGGAGATGCTCTTCAGTCTTCTGTGCAGCAGAATGTCGAAGTCCAATCGTCTTCTTAGTAAGTTGATTTCGGGATGATCTGAGGTGCTATGGCACTGCTCCCACTCTTATTCCCAATCTGAGGGGTGGATCACCTGCTAGGTCCCTCCTTTGGGTGGGACTAGGAAGGGGGGCGGTTACACCCTCTTTCCTTTGTCCAGCTCCGCGCCAGGACCAGGGCTGGAAAGCCCCAGCACCAGTTTGGACTGGCTTATGCACGGGGACAGCTTGTGTGCCCCAGGCATGTCTCATTCTATTCAGCCCTGTCCTACCCAATACACAAAATCCTGTCTGGGGTGGTGCTCGCACCTCCCAAGGCAGGAAACCCTTTGTCCAAGACTCCCTCGCTGGAAGGACTCCCAGCAGCAGGAGGTCAGACTTGTGTCTGTGGTGGCAGCATCCATTTTGTGATGCTGAGGCTCGAGTTTAACTTTAACCGGGGTTCAGGTTATGTACATGTCGTGTCCCTCTAGAAGGGTGGAATGCTATCCCAGTCGACAGGACTGTCGAGGGGATAGTATTCCAAATCGTATGACACCTTACTCAACATGTTTTGATAAAACCAAACCAAAGTTAGCATAAAACCGCAAGGATTATAATGCAATTAAGAGTATATGGTATGGCAATATCCCGTAACAGCTAAGGGAGTTGTTCCCTACGGCTGCAGACGGGCTCAGAGCGTCATCTCACATGAAACCAAGCACTCTGCCTCCAGGATTGCTGAGGCCTTCTATAGGAGTGGCGTATAGGTTAACATGTGCCCAGTTAAGGTTAGATTATAGGGATACTATATCAAAGTAAGAAATGATTACAGCAACTTACCCCAGCTGAGTGATCAGCCAGTTGTGTCAAGTATGGAGGCCAGGCCAGGGGTGGCACAATACATGCTGCAGCCCCTGGTAGGCCTTGGATACACCTATGCCCTGGGTACCTGGAGTACACTGTTACAGGGGCCTATAAGGTGAACCAGTTCCAACTCGTAATGCACCTAGAGTGCATTGGCATTAATTTAGAGAGAGAACAGCACGCTGTGGGTCTGATTAGCAGGCCCACAGCCACATTAAGTCATAAACCAGTGAAGCAAAAAGCAAAAATTTGGAGTGACCATAGCATAGCAGACCCTACTCTCCTACAATCGGGACTCAAAGTAAATTGGGATAAGTCCACGGTATACCCATTCCATCTGGACCTACCCCCTCGCGACATATGGATGGGAACTCAGAGTGTCCTGGAGCACCGAGGCCCCCCGGTACCTCGGGATCCGTCTCTACCATTCCCCTGCCGACATTTTTGAAGGCAACCACCACAGAGCACTAGCTAGCATTTGGTCGGCGGTTGGATTTTGGAACAGACTCCGCTAGCCCCAATTGGCCGAGTGGCTTTAGCTGAAATGATAATGCTCCCCCGGATCTTATATTTTTTTACGAACCTGACGGTCATCCCACCCAAAACCACCTTCCGCGACCGCAACTCCCTTCTTGGCACGCTCATTTGGGGATCGGGAAGACTTAGAATAGCGCTGAAGACACTACAATTGCCTACCACTCAGGGAGGCCTAGGAGCACCATCCTTCGAGTCTTACTTTCTAGCAACACAACTTCAATGGCTATCTTACTGGACTGCGGGTCGGCACACAAATGAGACACACACCCAGATGGGTAGCATCTCTACTCCAGAACTCACCCGTCTCCTCCTCCCCGGCACCAAACCGATTCGTACATACCCTCACAGGTAACGGTGGTGCCCCAGTGTATGCTACGAGTTCACCGCATGCCGCCCGGAACTCCCCCATACACCCCATTACTCCCGCTGGTCGGCTGGCCTAGGCTCGAAACATACTACACAGCCGACATGCTAACGGCATGGACCACATGTAGGATCACCGACATGGAATCCCTTTTCGAAGACTGGCAGATTAAACCATTTCCACGTCTTGTGGACAAATACAGTCTCCCCCCAGGTCAGTTCCTACGGTATCACCAACTCCTCGAAGGCTTCCGTCCCCATAACAACCTTCAGGACGGAAAACTAAACACACATCCGGTCATGCATACGGTTTTACACATGGGGGGTGGACGCCATCTCCATGGCAATACAAGGCACTACGTGAACTCGCAAACACACCCCTAACGACCCTGCGTGCCACATGGGAGGACGAAATTGGTAGTCCTCTACATAAGACGGAATGGGCTAAAGCCATCGAATTTCCTAAAAAGGTGTCTAGGAATGCCCGATTTAATAATATACAATTTTATATACTCCATAGGGCGTGTTTGACACCAGCACGCTGACAAAAATTCAACCCAGACACCCAATTCCTCTGTCCCAGATGCCACTCCCCAGAAGCGGACTTTCACCACATGTTCTGGAGCTGCTCCGCTCTTCGTTCCTTATGGCACACTATCCATGACACGCTGAGAGACCTCACGGGACTCACAACCCTGGACACATGGGAGGCTAGCACGCTTGACATATTTAAGGTACAGAAACATCTTAAAGCACACAAGAGTTTCATCTCACTAGCGCTATTGCTGACAAAACTGAGTATAGCTATGCACTGGCGATCCCCCACGGGTCCCTCTTCGGCGGCATGGGTGGGAGCGGTATGCAAGTGGGCGGCGGCGGCGGACGCGCTACGCGAAGAAGAGGTCAAGGGAACCCGAAAACACCCTATTTCCATGGAGTGGGCCGTGCTATTACACCGCTTCAAACAAGCAACATGCAAGGAGGCACCAGACGCTGGCCCGCCTAATCCCATCACTCACCACCCACCAACGCAGGCACGACCGCAGGTCTTGAACCCCCCCCCCCTGATGGCACAGGTATGCTGCCGACATGTGTGCCTCACACCAGGTCATATTAGACTATTGACCCCTGCCAATGGCCCAACGTAGCCCCTTCTCTTCTCGCATAACAATCAGCGAATTGTATGTCACCCAGACCCGGACAATAACTCCTATGCCCGCACTCTGCACCTACATGCCCCTCTCCCTGGTTTACACCCCAGTTTTAAATAATACTGTTGCATACAGCATACAGATCCGCTCCACAGGCCACTGCTGTCATTACGGACTCATGTGAATACAGCACCTTGTATTGTTTATATGTCTGACTACATGATCTGTAATGTTTAATAACGAAATGCCAAAAAAAACAAGTTTAAAAAAAAATAATAATGTGAACTAATGCATGAAAGAACTATCCCGCATTTTATATTCTGCTTCAAAACAAAAATTAGTGCATGTCTAGGTCGCATTTCGTACCTTGCATCCTGCTTTAAAAATAGTAATGACGCTTTTGCTTTAAGCGCCTGCTAAGTATTAACAAGAGATTAGTGCAAAGGTAGGTGGTTAACAGTGAAAAGTGCATTTCCATGTAATTAATGAATGCTTATGGTTATTCGTCATAGTGAGCCGAATGGGCCTGCATTTTCTTTAATTGACCGGATAGATGAGGGGCTGGACATGAGCGAGAATGACCTGACAAAGCAGACAGAAGTGCTCAGCGCTGCAAAGGGAGAATGAAAGTCCAAGATTGTACATCTTGGAGAACAATTGTTCGCCTGCCAAAAGATGAGATTGACCATGGGACCAAAGACTTCTTCCGCGGACATGGCTGTGAAAATGATGTGAAAATAATGAAGTGCATCTAAAGCTAAATCGAATGAACTGGTCAAACATTTTATAATGTGAAAGGATGTAGAACAATCAGCATGCAAAATTTTGAATGTACTCACAGTGGTGTAATGCACCACCTACCAAACCGACCAATGGAAAGTCAAATCCAGTGAATTGGTTCAACTAATGTGGGTTAGACATGTAGGTTTTAGGGTATAACTGGGGTGCTTTTGGGGGTGTGGTTTATGCTTAGCTTGGCTCAGGTCGAGTGCAGAGGAGAGGGGCGTGATTTCATCACTGTCCGTCGGTTTGCAGAGACCCCTAGCTAGGCCTGTCTCGATCCTGTTCCCGATTCTAGGAAACTGTTACCGGACTCTATTTCAGGGGACTCCCACCATCTCCTTGGCCAGGGGGGTGGTATTTCACAGATCTATGGTCTGTATTATTTTCTGACTCGTACTTTGCATAATTATTTGCAAATTTATTTTTGGATCTGAAACTTATGTCTCTTCATCTATCCACTCCATGTGCATATCGTACAATTTGATGATGTGTGACACCATTTGCAATTTACCGATTGTTTTCTCCCCTTTTGTGGGATTCTTTGTTTGCACTGTGACCTGTATGCAATGAGCATAAATTATTCACAAAAACTTGATAAACGTTATTATTCTTATGAAGAGTCTGTGATTTAGCTAGTTAGATAGTTCTATTATTACCATCAACTACTCAACTAATTGATCCATCGACCAAGAGGATACTGTTGATAAATGGATTTAGTTATGTACTTAGAAATGTTAAACATAAATCTGCTAGCCAGCGGAGAATATGCAGCTTAACCAGTCGGCTCCTCCGCTAGAAAAACTATCCTGTAAAAATCCTGCCTTGCCGGTGCCTTACTCGAGCCTAAACGCTACCTAACGACATCGGAGAGTTGGGAGCACGAGATCTGAGCCCCTCGTCCGAGGTCGGTGTGCGGAACTGCTGCTGTGAACCGGACCGCGCTCCCGACCGGGGCGGGCGTCTACGCGACTCCCCAGGCTCTGCCCGGTAACGCGGGCCTGTCCTGCGAAGCACTGCAGCGGATATTGACGGAGACCATCGTTGACCAGAGTCAGTCGCCCCGGTCCTACGCGGCGGGAGATCGAGACCTCTGGTGAAGAGCGGCGGGCGAGGGATGCGAGACGGCAGAGCTGATACCACCTAGTGACCTGACGCGGGGAGGCGTTCTAACTGAGTCGCCAGCTTTGGTTGGGCCTACGGAACTCCTGTAGTCGGCTGGGGGGGGCTCGTTGTACCACCGGGACCTCCTTCATCTGCCGGCGAACATTATACTCTGCAGGTCGCTTGGTGCCTGAGGGGCACTAACAGTACCAGGATATAGCGCAGGAGCGCAAGGATTGACTTTGGCACAGAGTGGACATTGAGAGCTCTGAGCTGGAAGGACACTGCAGTCACAAGCGCTGCTAGGATAACGATGCTCCGCGGTGGCCTTGTGTCCTGCCCTGGGCCTAGGGCCCTGCACCACGTGGGCTGGGGAAGCCCGGCAGTGTGATCTGGGCTGACTCGCGGTGACGGGCCCCTACTTGTTGTGAGCCTGATATTCCCCCTACGCGCTGGAGTGCGAGCTGAGCCTTATGAGGGGCCTAACACCACGGTCCACTGTGCCGAGTGGGCATTAGAGACTTTGGCGAACTGTGAACGTGGCTGCGGCGACGAAAGTGGAACGACACCTGGGCTTGCCTCTTGCTCTACCCCAACTGCCACGTTACACCTGTGGGGCAGATTTACTCCTACGGAGGGTTTCTAGTAGGTGGTCAGCACGGTAGCTGAAGACCGGGAGGTCACACAGGACATAACAGCAGAAGGGGAATTTGGCCGTGTGGTGCACAGGCTGATTGGCCGTCGCGCCACTCCTTTACCCCAGGATATACCACAAGTGAGGTCATATCGCTCTGGCGCACTACAGAAGAGGCTTACACCAGCTTTAGCCCCGAATTACGTCTGCAGTGGACCGCGTGTACGCTACCTACACTAGTCTAGGACTGTTGCAACCAGAAGAGAGGCAGGAGTGCTGGGTGGATCGACGCCCGGAAACTTGGAGCCGATATGGGACGCACGGATTGCACGCAACCCATGCTGTCGTTTGATACCAACAACAACTAAAAATTCAAAACCACTGACCCACCGTCCAGCGACACGCCCGAGGGAGCTGGGAAGTCAGGCACAGAGGACGTAACCAAACCTGATATTCGCTGTATTCTCATGGCCATGGAAAAGAACTTGCAAGGTGGAATCGCCTCTCTGGGTACAAAAATGGACACCCTCACGTTCCGAATGGATCGGATGGCGGAACGGCTGGACAAGCACGCCGAGCGTCTTGACATGTCAGAACGCCGCATAGGGGAGGTGGAGGAGGCGCCGGCGACTCTGGACTCGGAACACAAGCAACTGGGTAAAGTGATCCAGCTTTTGCAAAATAAAACCGAAGATTTGGAGGCGAGGTCACGCAGATGCAACATCCGCATCACAGGCCTTCCGGAGACCAGCCAAAAGGGAAACCTGGAACTGTTTTTCGAGTCCTGCTTAAAAAATTGCTTGGTGATACGGCTTTTTCAGGAATGTTCGTCGTAGAGCGCACACACCGCAGACTTGGCCCAAGGCCGAAGCCTGGAGCTCCACCTCGGCCCATAGTGGCTAAATTACTCAACTACAGGGATCGTGACACTGCACTGCTATTGTTTGTTACATCTAACAGGGGGACCCAAACAGTTGGCTATGGACCGTGGGAAAGTATGCTAAGAAGAACAAAGGTCCTTATCTGATCAAAATCATAAAAAACAATGTAATATAGGCCATAACAGGAAACTATATTTTGGTCCTCTGTCCAGCCGGAAAGGGTATTTATTTGAACAAAAAGGATAACTGGTTAAGAGGCACAGTCCTGTACCATAATCAAGAAAGACAAACAACATATAAGGGAAGGATTCACAGGCAAGAAAAAGGGGGGGGGGAAACGAGCAATACTGGCCACTTTTATTTCAGTGTTTGAATAGAAGTATTGCCAGGGTAGTGCTAGACACAACAACATGAAACACAATGGTAAGGTTGTGAAATCACTATGTGAAGTCGACGTTTCGATCCCTCTTGCTCAATTACATGGGACCATCATCAGGACTAAAATTGACAACATTTGCCTGCCTGTTATAATACTTCCGCCTGTTTAGGAGGAAATGGGGAGAAAAGGAAGAAAAATAGCCATTGGCTTAGTTACTGACTAGTCCTCCAACGAACAAACAAGACCAGTTGCTATACACATTTAGCAGTTATTCGGATTAGGCTTAACGTGCTCTAGTTGGTGTCTGGTATTTGTGCGTAAGCCGGGCATACAGGAACTTGTGCTCGAGTGACTGGTGTTATCACATTGGTTATTGTTCCACGGTTACTGACTCAACCTCCGTCAAAATTAAGAAGGGAATACAACCCTCGAGTCGGCAGGCAGGATCATTCTTACTCGAATACAGGAATGGCTCGAGGAAAATGAAGTTCTATCCCCACTACAATATGGATTTAGGTGAGGGAAGGGAACGATAGAACAGGGTCTAAATCTTGCCCTCATTAACTCAAAATATATACATGCTAAAAAGAACAACCTATATGTAACATACGTAGACCTTCGCTCTGCCTTTGATTGCGTAAGGCATGACATTTTGTGGCAAACCTTCGGGAATATTGGGCTAGATAACAGAATTCTTATTTTTATTAACCCCCTTCTGTGCTGCGCGAATTTTGCTGCGGTGCTGAACGTTCCATTGGGCCTATGGAACCATGACGGAACGGTTCCGTCATAAGCACAGGTCAACCGACGCTCATGACGGAACCGTTCCGTCATGAGCATGGAAGGGGTTAAAGAACTTTATTTTGGGGCTGGGGCCTGCGTGAGATACGGCAAAAAAGGAGAATGCTCAGATTTCTTCCCCATTCACAGAGGAGTAAGACAGGGGTGCATTCTTGCACCCCTGCTTTTTAATCTATATATAAACGATGTGGGTTCTTTCCTAGTACAACACTATAATGATTACCCAGTAATCAAGGGAAAACCCATACCTATACTTCTCTACGCCGATGATGCGGCAATTTTATCACAGACAGAGGGGATTACAAAATGCTGTAAATACATTCTCACACTATATGAGTAAAAGGGGGCTTCATATAAATGTCACCAAGACCTTTACTATGTCCTGCGGTCCAAGGAAAGTTAGAGCACCTTGTAACATTGTCTTAGAAGACAGATGCGTTGACCTAGCGGACACTTTTTGTTATCTAGGTGTACATTTTGATAGATGAGGCACTTGGAAATCCGCAGTCAAAGCGAGAGCCCTAGCTTTTAACAAAGCAACTGGAGCACTCCTAAATTTTGCAAAAAAGATAGGATCGAGGCCTCCGAGGGAGCTCCTTCAAATTTTTAAAACAACATGCGTCTCAATAGGAACCTACGGAGCAGGTTTATGGGGATCACAGCCTGTGGAAACAATTCAACGAATAGAGAATAAATTCCTACGATATCTCCTGGCAATGCCCAACAGCACATCTACATAAGTGCTCCATGCCGAGCTTGCTATACAACACATCTCGGATATCATAAAGGTGGCACCAATTCTACTCTGGCATAACATCTGGACCAACCCTACCACAACACTAAACAGAACTATAATAGAGGACTGCTTGTTGTGTGAAGGGGTAAAAAACATTACGTGGTTCACCTATATAAAGAATATTGTATCTGAAATTGGTCGCCCGGAATATTTCTCAAACCCAACCACAATGGATTTTGTTTCACGATCCGGGCTAAAAAAAACTTTGCTGGAACACCTTGAAATGAAAAGATGGAACAAAGAGAGGTCCAAGGTATCAGTTATCATTCATGATGATGTTACATTGCACAGAAACATTCAGCTGTATCTTGTAATAGACCAACCCTTCTTCTTCGTAGGCTCCTAACAGGCTTTCGACTTGAAACGTTTTATAGATTAATAACGCTCCCAAGGTGTAATGATTGGTCCAAAGATAAAATAATCTGTCCTTGTGACGAGGTGTCAACCCAATCCAATATTCATTGTACTCTCTATTGTACTTTCTATTCACACCCAAGGCGACAAATATTAAGACCTCTTTTGCTATCCTGGGGAATAAGAAAGTCAAGAGAGGCATACAACAAACTCAGGACATTGGAAGACTATTATACAATTAACACCATTACCATGTATCTGAGAGCAATATTGAGATTGAGACGGACCATCTTAATTGAATAACCGCTGCTTCCTTGATGAATTAATTTTTTAACCATTATTTTTAACTTACATGCTTCTACTGAAACCGGACGCACTCACGGACCCTTCTGCTGCCACTCCTGCAAGTTCACCTGCATCCGGACCTGCACTACTCCAGCACCAACCAAGACCAAGACGAGCAACAGCAGCAGCAGCCACCTGAAATGCATCCTGCTCAACACCCGCTCCGTCCACAGACACGCCGTCGAGCTCTGGAACCTGCTCGACACCACAGCCCCAGACGTCGCCTTCCTCACGGAAACCTGGATGAAGCCTCTTCAGCGCCCGACAACGCCATCGCCATCCCAGACGGCTACAAGATCATCCGGAGGGACCGCATCATCCAGACTGGAGGAGGCATCGCCATCATCCACAAGAACACCATCCGCATCACGACCAACACCGACGACACCCTCGCACCTGCCGAGCACCTGCACTTCCAGGTCCACATCAACCCCAAGACCACCCTCAGAGGCACCCTCATCTACAGACCCCCGGGACCACGCACACAATTCAGCGAGGACACTGCCGACTTAGTCAGCCCGCACGCCCTCCCCTCCACTGACTACATCCTCCTCGGGGACCTCAACTTCCACCTGGAGAACAACAACGACCGCAACACCACCGCCCTGCTGGACAACCTCGCAAACCTCGGACTCAAGCAGCTGGTGACCACCCCCACCCACTACGCCGGACACACACTCGACCCCGTCTTCTCATCCAGCAAGGACATCGCCTTCAGCCACGCCACCGGACTCCACTGGACGGACTGCAGCTGCGTCCACTTCAGCTTCAGAAGGACCACGATCCACCACTACCAGCAAAAGGTTGCACGCAGAAGCTGGAACAAGATCACAACCGACCAGCTCGCGACTTCCCTGAGCAAGAACCCACCCACCAACGAGCCCCAGCCAAGCGGCCACCAACCTCACGAAGTGGATCAGCGACTGCGCAGACGACCTCGCCCCCCTGAGGACCCCGCCTAGCAGACCCTGCAGCAAGAGAGCCCCATGGTTCACCGACGAACTCAAGAGCTCCAAGAAGAACTGCCGAGCCCTCGAGAGAACCTGGCGCAGAGACCCAACACCGGACAACATGACTGCCCTCAAGCTCGCCACCCGAAAACACCACCAACTGATCCACGCCACCAAGAAAACTGCATTCAAGGAACGACTGGACAACAACGCACACAACAGCAAGGAACTCTTCAACATCGTTAAAGAGCTCTCCAACCCAAATGCCGGAAACAACAACATCACCCCTTCGCAAGACCTCTGCAACTCCCTCGCCGCCTACTTCCACAACAAGATCGCGGACATACACAACAGCTTCAGCACTCAACCGACGCACGCCACGACCGAACCTCCGCCCCCACCACCACCCTCCGCGCCTGGACCCCGATCAGCACCGAAGACACCGTCCGCACGATGAACTCCATCCACTCCGGATCTCCGACCGACCCCTGCCCTCACCACGTCTTCAACGAGACCGACGCTGTCATCGCACCCCACCTGCGGGACATCATCAACACCTCCTTCGACACCGCCACCTTCCCGGAGATCTGGAAGCACGCCGAACTCAGCGCTCTACTAAAGAAGCCATCAGCCGACCCCACCCACCTCAAGAACTACCGCCCCATCTCGCTGCTCCCGTTCCCTTCAAAAGTCATCGAGAAGACCGTCAACAAGCAGCTGGCCGCCTTCCTCGAGACGAACGGATCCCTCGACCTCTCGCAGTCTGGCTTCCGGGCCAACCACAGCACCGAGACCGCCCTGATCGCAGCCACCGATGACATCCGAGCCCTGCTTGACAACGGAGAAACAGCAGCCCTCATCCTCCTAGACCTCTCCGCGGCCTTCGACACTGTCTGCCACCGTACACTAGTGCAGCGCCTCAGCAACGTCGGAATCCAGGAGAAGGCACTAGAGTGGATCATCTCCTTCCTCGCCGGAAGGACACAGAGTCCGCCTCCCCCCGTTCAGATCAGAAGCCACCGAAGTCATCTGCGGCGTTCCTCAAGGCTCCTCGCTCAGTCCAACCCTCTTCAACGTCTACATGAGCCCCCTCGCAAACATCGCACGCCAGCACAACCTCAACATCATCTCCTACGCCGACGACACCCAGCTGATCCTCTCCCTCACCAACGACCCCACCACCGCCTGAGCCAACCTTCACGAAGGGATGAAAGAGGTAGCCAAATGGATGAAGAACAGCCGCCTGAAACTGAACTCTGACAAGACGGAAGTCCTCATCCTGGGATCCTCACCCTCCGCCTGGGACGAGTCCTGGTGGCCCCCCGCCCTAGGCAGCGCGCCCAAACCAACAGACCACGCACGCAACCTGGGCTTCATCCTGGACTCCTCCCTCTCCATGACCAGACAAGTCAACGCCTTCTCCTCGTCGTGCTTCAACATCCTGCGTATGCTACGTAAGATCTTCCGGTGGATCCCCACCGAGACCAGGAAGACGGTCACCCAGGCCCTCGTCACCAGCCGTCTGGACTACGGCAACTCCCTCTACGCCGGAACCACCGCCAAACTCTAAAGAGACTCCAGCGGATCCAGAACGCCTCAGCACGACTCATCCTGGACATCCCCCGTCGCAGCCACATCTCCGGACACCTGAGAGACCTGCACTGGCTCCCGGTCAACAAGAGAATCGCCTTCCGTCTCCTCACCCACGCACACAAAGCCCTACACAACCAAGGCCCAGGATACCTCAACAGCCGCCTCAACTTCTACGCTCCCAAACGCCAGCTTCGATCGACCGGCCACGCCCTCGCCACAGTCCCCCGCATCCGAAGAGCCACCACAGGGGGACGGTCCTTCTCCTACTTCGCCGCCAAGACTTGGAACTCCCTCCCGACTCACCTCCGCCTGACCCAGGACCACCTCGCCTTCAGGAAGCAACTCAAGACCTGGCTGTTCGAGCAGTAGGTGACCCCCCCTCCCCTAGCGCCTTGAGACCCTCAGGGTGAGTAGTGCGCTATATAAATGCTTTGATTGATTGATTGATTGGTCCAGTTTTTAGAAATCAGTTAGACTAAATTTTATTACCGGTTTTCTGTTTTTTAGTTAATAATTATACTCATGATGAATTTTAATGATTGGGATTGTTGCTTATGCTTTTATGAACTGTTTTTACACTTCTAATAAAGCTTTTTGAACTTGAACTTGACTGGTGTTATCACATTGGTTATTGTTCCACGGTTACTGACTCAACCTCCGTCAAAATTAAGAAGGGAATACAACCATCGAGTCTTAAAGTTACACAATATGTAAGAAGTACAACTGCGTCGCATGTTCAAGATTATTAGCTCACATTACTAACAACGATAATCTATTAAAATGTCTAGAGACCCAAAACGTGTCCATACATACTTGCTTTTTCATACAGTGTTGAGAGTTGGTTGCGCGGCTTAGTGACTAGCTTACCCTGGTGCGGGCTTGGGTGTTCTGAGCTTGTTTAAAATAACCGCCCACACGAATGAGAAGCGCGATAGTTACCTACGGGGAGGGAGAAGGCGGAGGTTGGCGCAACGATCTAATGCCACATCAGGGTTGGGTTTAACACCTTGGCTGCTAGGGGTTTTCCCCTTCTGTGCTGAAAATGCTTGAATACTATAGTTTCATGACAAGGTCAGCTCGTCATAAGCACAGCTCAACCGTGCCTCATGACGAGCTGACCTTGTCATGAGCATGGAAGGGGTTAAAGCATGCACGGGTTACCTGAGTGGGAGGGTTCTAGGTGTCCTTGTTACGATCCTAGTTAAAACACCTGGAATTTCTGTGGGAAACAAGGTTAGAATTGGTGTCTGTTTAAAAAAAGGGGGGGGGGGGTGGAATCACGGGCCGTCTGGTGCTCAAGGGCATACCTGTATTGGTCGGACCGAGCAGTCTGGTTGATCTGCGGGGTCTGGTGTGCCTCAGCGGGTGTTTCTGTAACCAATAGAGGGATGGGTAAGATCAATTCTACGGGCTTGAAACGAAGGTGGTTGGCACAAGGTTCTAGGATCAGGTGGTGAAGGGTGCTCTTACCTGGTGAGTGCTATGACTCCATAGGAATGGTGTCCTGGGATCGGGGGAATGATGTCCAGTCGACCAGTGCTTAGATTGCAGTACGGCCGGGAGCAGACTCGCTGGGATTAAGGCGGCATGAAAATAGAGATAGAGGACGGATTACTCCGTCGGCCATCTTGGGAAGGGGACGTGGGCTGGATTTACGCGCCATCTTGGAGCATGTTCCTAGTAATATACTTAAAAAGCAGTGGGTAAAAGGAAATCAACAATAAACATTGAGTGTGATTGTGGTGGTGTGATAGTGCAGGCGACGGTAGTGCTTAGGGTACAGCGTACTCGCATGTAAATCATAAAATTTTAGACAATTTATTGTGGAAAGCGCTAATAAACTAGAGAACCAGGTTGGTAAAGTGAATTAAAAAACAGATTTGTATCTAGGTTAAAACAATGTGCCTGGCAGAAACATTTTCAGTTTAGGGCTTAGATTTGCAGATTCATACAAAGTCACAAGGTCTGCCATTTTCCAAGCCTGGAAGGGCAGTTACTCGGTTATAGTAAAGTTGTCCAATCTTCCGCTCGGTTGAGACCATTCCTTATCGGGCCGAATTGTATCATTGTCTTTAGTTCCTCTCCGTTAAGCAGCTGAGCAATGTCTCCTCCTCGGGGTGGTAATTTAACGCTTGTGCTCATAAAGAGTTAAGGGGATCATTCTAGAAAAAAAATACATATATATTTTATAATATATAACTTGTGTGGTGTCCTTTCATTTGGTATTAAAAGGGATTGCATATGGTAAAACAGCTGGCTTCTCATGTCCTCTTGAGTTTAGCCTAAGACTGCTTTGTCCACGCTACCATTAGGATAGCTGGTCTATAAGGTTGACTTACAACCAATCACCATGAGGGTCGTTTGGACTGGTACAAGGTGCTCACTAGAATTAGTGGTCATCATATACCAGGCCAACTTCTCACAGCTCCCAACCGATCTTGCAGCAATTTAGGAGACAGCTGAAGACCTAGTTGTTTTTACAATAGGCAACTGAGCTATGCCAAAGGCACCCCCCTTGGCCGGATGGCCATCCTTGTTTAGATCCCGGTTTGGATCTCCTCCGCGCCAAGACACCTTTGGGTATTGCATGCTATACAAAACTACTTAATTGATTCATTCATCCTTATCGTTTCCCTCATGGTGGGGTCCGGTGTAGGTGTGTAGAGCTCCGGCATGTTGGGGAGATTTGTTCTGTGTCACACTATGCATTGCCCTTATGCTTTTTGTTAGCTGTGCACCTATGTGTGTTTACATTTTTTAATATTATTTGGATAATTGCATGTAATTGGAGTGTCACCCATTATGTATATTTGTTGCACCACTAATATTCTTCTAGATATTGGATCACCTACGATATCCTTTAACAGTCCTCTGCACTTTAACCTCTACCAGTGGACACCAATGGTGGGTGTATACATTAATGCTTTGTATACTCATGATTGGTTATGCTATGCCTCTTAATATCCACAGCCCTGAAGAAGTTGAGATGTTACCTGTGCTGACTGTACTACCATTATCGGTCTGAAATGTATTCTGGCTGTAAAAGTTTCCATTAGACGAATATGAGGATTTTGGATGAAACCCTTTTGACCCGAATAAAATAAATTAATTTAAGTGGATTGTGATCTACCAACTTTGGACTGGAGACCGATTTCTAAACTTTTGAGTGCTCGGATCAGCTTGCTTATCAGTCTGATCTCCTTTTGGCAGACTTTATAGGGTTGTATGTTGACCATTCCTCATTTCCTTGGAGCACCACCCATAGAGAATTTTGATCTAGAATTCCCCATATACACCGCTGAGTGCCTATCGGTTGCTTTTTGTTTCGTGGTTACCATGGTGTTGTTTAGCACATAAGATTGTATTTGGTCGGACGTATGTTCAATAATTCGTACTCGTATGACTGGGTATTATACAATAGGCGCACCCACCTTAGAAAAGCCTCCGGAATGCCCATGTGCTTTAAAAAGAGTTAAATATGGGTAGGAACCTGGCTCTGTATATACTAAACCAAAGTAAGGTATAGCGTGCACAGAGTCCAGTGGAACCCCAAAGGTAGGCAGAGGTAAAAGTAGATAATACCTTGCTCTCCATTTGTGGTAGCATGGGCGAACAGTAAGGCTTTATCATAGGGTAGTGTTAAGCATTTATTGTATACACACTCAAAGACTAAACTCGGACCAATTGGTTTTGTATAAAAATATTATTCAGTTGTATTTTATTCTTAGAACCAAACCAAGCCTGGTACAGGTAAGTGTAATAATACTTTGCAAGAATAATGCAGCTGAATACCAGTAGAAATGCAGCTGAGTACAATTGGGTTTGGTTATCATTAAATCAAAATGTTCATTAACAGTTGAAATTACTATACAATTAATTCACATTTACTTTGCGACTAGTTTGTTGGATTACTTTTCTTACTCTGTGTGATATACCTAGATACCAACAAAGCAAAATCAGAGGGGATGATGGACGGAGTGTTGAACATTGCAAGCACCCACCCCCAGTCAACTGATCTGGGATCATCATTCTTTAGCTCACTCCGCTCTCCCCAGTTCAGACATGGCCATATGCAAATCAGTCTGACCCTGTGTCTCATGGAAACCGTCCAGCCCGAACTGCCAAGCCATGTCTTCCCAGGGCCAGAAACAAGCATCCTGGGACCAGTTTCTGGCTAATAATCAATCAGGCTAGCTTGAATTCAGTGGCAAAGTGAGCAAGGGACCCACGTCTGGGAATACCCTGCCAACTTAGTGCGAACAAAGCAAAACCAAAGGGGATGATGGATGGAGTGTTGAACATTGCAAACACTCACCCCCAGTCAACTGATCTGAGTTTAATCCATCATCATTCTTAAGCTCACTCCGCTACCCCAGTTCAGACATGATCCAGAAACAAGCATCCAGGGGCTGATGACGGCTGATTAGCCAGTAACCATTCCCAGGATGCTCGTTTCTGGCCCAGGGAAGACCTGGCTTGGCAGCTCGGGCTGGACTGTTCCCATGAGGCACAGGTTCAGACTGATTTGCATATGGCCATGTCTGAACTGGGGTGGTGGAGTGAGCTACAGAATGAGGATGATGGATTAAACCCAGATCAGTTGACTGGGGGTGAGTGCTTGCAATGTTCAACACTCAGTCCATCATCCCTTTTGGTTTTGCTTTATATACCAAGACACCACATTGGGACATTTCCTGGGTAAAAGGTAAGTAATGCCATCTGTTATCATAACACACTTGTATGACTTCATAGAATTTCCAACTCCACACTTAAAACATTTTTCACAGAAAAGCAGTTAATGCAATACTATGGGAGGAAATGGATTTGTCGGTTTAACGGTAAGTACTTCATTTTAGGAGTTGGTTTTCTGGAGTTACAATAAGGGTTCCCCCAGGGTCAGGGAGGCACTCTCAAAGCACACTCAACTGCATTAGGGTGGCTGGGTGCAGAGTGCTGAGGCCCAATGTAATCCAATTGTGGATAGGGGGCCTCCGGTTGGTTGCTGCTCACGAGCAGGCCACAAGGTTGTGTAAGCAAAGCTAATGGACTTCGGTTCAGGGCAATAAGGACCCAATTTAGCACCCATAGCGGCATCGGGCCACCAGGTGCGGTTTTGACATTGGTTGTCCTGTTAGTTTCAATAGGGACTCTCCGGCTGCAACACACACTGCAGGCTCAGGGACGAAGATCTTCTGGAGACGAACACCAATCGGAGAGGTAAGTTGGGATGTCTTGGGCTGCCGGCTCACTGTCGGTTGGGCCACCCAAAGCTGTGGGGAGTCAGGGGCAGGGGTGTCTTTTAGGGTCAGGTTTTACTTACCGGCTCCTATCACGGCGGCTGGAGACTTTAGATAGGTCAGGGTTTACCAGATACCAGGTCAGCATCACCGGGAGACGACCTTGTGGCATTGGAGCACTCTAATTTGGGCCATGGGCATCGGGTGCAGTGTGGCACAGACTCACAGATTTGGCCATGCCTGAGTTTTTGGTGAGCATATCCGGTGCTCACGGAGACCAAATCTGATTGGGGTAGGCATGGTACGCCCTTCGGGTTCTTGGGGCTGCTGGCGGCAGGACACACTGGGATTTTGCTGGAGCAGGTTGAGGTCGGGACAGGCCGGTAGTGCTGATGCCAAGTCAGTTGGTGTCCTACTCTTGTTCCTTCAGCACGGCTCTTCAGGCCTTCTTGATTCTTCTGGTCTGAGGTGGCAAGGTTCAGGGTTGCCCCTAAATACCTGTAGGTATAGGTCAGGACCAATGGGCCCCTTCCTTGGGGTGGGTACATCCCCCATTATACCACCCTCCAGTGGGAGGGGGACATAAGCCTCACTCCGGTTGGTTGGGTCACCCATCTTCAAAATGGCAGGGACTGGGAGTTTTGTTTCACCTCGCCTCCCCCACATGAGGGTTGGGGTTGGCAAAGGGGGGTACACCTCTCCACCGAACTTGGTTTTCCCGACGATTCTCCCACCTAAAGTGGGGGTTAGAACTGGTGGGAGCCAGCTGCTAGAAGCAGTAACTGGCTGGGGTAGGTCACAAAGGCGGCAAGCCTTTGAAGCTTCTCCCTTCATGGACCCTGCACATCCTCTGGTAGGAGGCTTGGCACCTCGACCCAGGATGTGCTTTGTTTCAGGACCCTGTGAGCAGCAGGCTCTCGACCAAGGGGTCAAGAAACATGTCTGATGGTGGCAGCTGGCGAGCTGCCACTCACCCATTATGGTGCTGTGGAGTTCATAATTACCAACTCCCATACCGTATACTCTTCATGGCATTACTGCACTCACAATGTCTAAGAATGGACTTTAGACACTAAAGGGGTACGGGCCTCATCCACCTGTACATTCACCACTGGTATAGTGCACCCCTTTAGCGGGTGGATTACCTCGGCCAGGGCAGTGGATTGTAGGCATGGCACACATGGATGTGAGCCATGTCGACTTGTCACTGTTCTGCACCAAAACACGTAGCCTGCAATGGCAGTGGCATAGTAAGTGCAGCAGCATGTAGAGGCCTTCCCTGGTCACAGTGCCCTTGGAACCTAGGGTACCTTTTACAAGGGTCTTATGTGGCCAGAGAGTTGCCAATTGTGTTTTGCAATAGTACAGTTTAGGGAAAGAACACAGGCCCGAGTACGTCCTCAGTCACCTCCTCCAAATCCATGGGCTTCAGCAAATATCCACACTGGCCATCATCCAGCAAAAGCTATGTCCTTGAGTTAAGCATTAATATTTGTTTCCAAGGGGGACACATTTGAATCATATAGGTTCTCATATTATGTTGAGAATGACCTAAGGATTCAAAGTATCGTATTGGTCCACCCCATCCTCATCTGTTATTTTTGTTAAGGGCTTGTGTCCACTGGTTGGGCATATCTTAGCAGCTGGTGGACGGCCAGGCTGCCCGCCCTCCCCATACGCTCTAGCCACGTGGAATCTGGATATATAGCGTTTCCAAGTTGTCGTATTGTATAATGTTTTCTCTAATCTCCGCCAGTGTATCCACTTTCCATTCTGACTCGAACTCCCTCTCCAGTGTCTGCAGCTTTTGAACAGTTCAATCATTATACATGAAGCAGACAAAGGGAGCAACATTGCCCTGATAAACAGAGGTGATTACAATAGAGAAGTGTACAGTCAACTAGATGACACCACATGTTACAAGATGTTAGATTCAAACCCATATCCATTGCGAATCTTCAAATGAATTCTAGACTTGCTCATTGGAAAGAGATTGACTTATTGTCTGAATCTGAACACTAGTAGGTTTCCTTTCTTGTACTTATGACCAAAGGTGCACAAAAGGGAAAATTTCCTCCTGGGCGTCTAATCATCTCTGGTATTGGTACAATTACAGAACAATTGTAGTAATTTTTAGACTCGTTCCTCAAAACCCGGTGAATGGATCTTCAATCCTTCATCAGGGACACAAATGACATCCTTAGCAAATTTAATTTGGGACGAGTGAAAGTGGCTAATCACTTTAGACATGGAGTCTTTTCACACATGTATTAAGATGGAATATGAATGAGGGTGGTAGATTTCTTTCTCTTCAAGCGTAGGGCAAATTACTATGAACACAGCATAACGCTGCTGAATATGGTACAACAAATTCTGTCCCACTAACTTTCTGTATGAGGATACATGGTTCCAACATCTCCAAGTTACAACGATGGGGGTTCAAATTCTCCCCATCAAATGCAAACCTTTTTACGGGGTGGGTGGAACGTGTACATGTGTGGGCCCCATCAGGTGCAAAATGATTAAAAAACATACATTACTGGAGGTGGTACATGGACTATATTATCATTTGGACGTGTATGGAAATCAGTTTCAAGTCATATTTTGATTACCTGAACAGCAATCCATACAATGTAAAATTTACAACGAACATGTCCAAAACTAGGATCCAGTTCTTGGATGTAGAATTCTATGTACAAGATAAAGACTTATACAGCACCCACTTCTGTAAAAAGACAGCCGTCAACAGCATTTCACACTTTCAGAGCGCACACCCTCCTTGTACGAAACAGGCCATCCCCTATGGAGAGATGATCCGATCGTTGTGACACCTTAAAGACCAGAGGCAGAAATACAAGGGAACGCCTATCGTTTATCACGACAAAATCCAGTTTGAATTATGAAGTTTTTAAAATTCTAAATAAACACTGGAGCTTGTTGAAAGTTGTTCCCCGGGTAGGTCGCTTTCTTGCAGAGAAACAAAGTAACATATTGAAGGTGTAGGACCATTAGAGAAATGATCTGTCCCAGTTACACTTGTCCCAATATAAAGTTGCATGGTACTCGGTTACAAAACCTTCAGTTTTTTTCTATGTGATGGGTGTAAGGTCTGAAATTTAGGATTGAAAACCAGAAACTTTGCATACAATACAAACAGAACACATACCATTAAAGATTACATAAATTGTCAATCAGGTGATGTTGTTTATGTAATTATCTGTGTTTGGGACAAGATCTACATAGGCAGCACTATACACCCACTAAAACACAAATTCAGGAACATCGTAGGGCATGCCTGAATGGGGTTATATCATACTCTTTAGTATCACACCAATGTACTGCACGAAAAAATAGGGTGAATGAAAATGTTTCCTAATTCTTGTGTAGGAAAGTTTCTATTCTAATAAGGACGCAGAGGCAAGGATTATGCTTAACTCTTTAGTTTATTCAACAGAGCTCATTTTAAAACATTTCTTCAAGCTTCCACATAAAGCGAAGAAGAATGAACAATCCCAGAAGTCTCCTGGAATGACATTATAACACAGCCAATGGGAGTCCAACAGTAGTTCCTTTCATAACCAATCGGGGTCCACATAAAGGTTTAACAGACCTCTCTTTGCTCTGATCCCCCTGTTTCTTTGTACAAGTTATGCCACAGTGATGTTCCTACTGGTCCGCTTTGGATCCATCTGAACCTGAGAACACAAGAGACGAATCAGAGGTACTCTGAGAACAGTAAACAATGTCTCAACAAGGTATGGCATCAACATTTACAACTTTAGATCCATAAATTATCTCTAAAACAACTTATTTTTTAGGGAGTGCTTCTTCGGCGGAGTGACTTCTCGCCGGGTGGGATAATCCTTGTCTCCGCATCCTTAATAGAATTGAAACTTTCCAACTAGAGAGTTAGGAACAATTTTCATTCTATGGCAGGACCAGAGGAGAGAATTATGCTGGTTTAAAGCTTGTTCACCACCAAATGAGCCATATTCAGCACCGGCTTAAAGTAGAACCTCTTAAAAGTCGATTGTCGACCAATCAGCAGCATTCATATTGTCTTCCAGTCTTGCCCCCAAGGAGAAGGCTTTAGAGGCCATCGCTCCCCTGGTAGAATGGGCCCCAAACATGGTCAAGTCAATGGCTGGCTCTTGCATGATCCATCTAACCCATCTAGCAAATGTGAGTGAGGAGACTACAAAGTGCGTTTTTTTTTTAGTGCAATTAGAAATGATCTTTCGCCCGGAGGGCAACCAGAGGGCAATATTCATCCGACAATAGTTCATATTGTTTGAGGCAATGGACTACACAAAGTTTTGGGGAGTCAGGAAAGGCAGGGTATTCTATAGTCTTGGTCCTTCTAGTCACTGTGAAAGATACCCCAGAGGGTGCAAAAATCCTGCCGGTTATATCCAAGGCATGCACGTCGGAGACTCTCCTGCAGGAGACTAAACATAGCAACATTGCCAATTTTGCAGACAACTCCTTACATGACAAAAAGCTATTTGGTTGCCAGGAAAGAAACCGGTTCAAAACTCGATTCCAGTCCCAGAGCGCCGAATATTTTGTCGATGGTGGCATTGAGAGTCTGATTCCTTGAAGCAGCCTACACAGAAGAACATGTTCCCCCACCAGAACTCCGTCCACCGGATTATGTCCAGCCAATATTGCCGACCAGAAACTATTAATGGACCAATAGGCTAGTCCTTCCATTGCCCGCGCCACTGGAAAGTGGCTATCTGGACTACCTCGACACCCAAGGGATCGAAACCCTGTTGCAGACACCAATATGTCCATCTGGTCCACACTGACTTGCATCGATCGACTGTGCAGTCCGCCCAGGCCATGTCAAGGAGGTTCTGAGCCGAGCTCAAAAGTCCCGGGACCTCCCATTGATCCCTGTGATCCTCCACAACAGCGTGAAAACGCCATGGAGGACTAGCTGATGGGGAACCCGGTCCGAATTGAGAAAGATAATGAAACTGGGGGAGTTGGATTGGAGAATCCTAGGAAAATTCCAGTAGAACTAGAAACTACACTTGAGATCTCCAAATCAGGGTTTTCAAAACCACCAACGCTTGTTGGCTCCGGTTCTGGTAATCGCTCCATTTGCCACGAAGGTGTACCCCTGTTCCTGAGCCTAACCCTGCACAAAGGTATCCGTTGCTGCCGCCAGCTGAAGAACCGGGGAAGCTAGCGATCCAAGCGGGATGCAAAGAGCTCTGCCAAGAACGGGCCCCATTTCTCTTGTATGCTCGAAAACACGTGTCCAGCTTCCACAAGCTGCAGTCCCTCAGGTGGAGAGAGTGCCAGTCCACCACTTGATTTTCGTGTCCCGGAAAATACTCTGCGGTTACGGAGATCCGATGATCTAGGCAGTACTGCAAAAAAATGGTCACAAGGTCGGAGAGGACTTTGGAGCATGTACCTCCAAGATAATGGATGTATCAGACGGCCGATACATTGTCCATTCTGAGCAACATGCAAGATTGTGCTCTCTCTTTTGTCAAACATCGAACCGCAAAGGAGCTGCTAGGAGTTCTAAGCAGTTAATGTGTAACAATTGTTCTTGAGGAGACCATGACCCTCCTGTGGAAAAAAAAAAGAAAATCACTGCAACGAGCGCCTCAACCAGACCTGCCTGCATCCAATTCATGATAAGACCCAGGGCAGAACTGAAGATTGCCCTTCTGTTCCAGGCTTCCATGTGCGAGAGCCACCATGAAATTTTGTCCCTCACTTAGTCTGTGAGAGCTACCATCTGGGAATACGCGAGATGTTTCCGAATGAGAGTCGCTTTGAGGCGTTGCATGGTCAGATAGTGCAAGGGCCCTGGAAATATGGCCTGGCTAGAAAAGGATAGGAGGCCTACGAGGCGAGCAATCTGTCGCACTGAGGTGCGAGGATTGGCCTATTTGCGGCGTAGCTCATGTCTTATTTTTGTCCTTTTCCGAGACGGTAGACTGAAGGTGGCGGTTGCGGAGTTGATTGTAAATCCCAAAAAGGTTGCTGATTGGGACGGAACCAGAAGGGATTTCTTTTTGTTTATTACAAATTCCAAGCACTCTAAGAGGCCCACCATTGTTTGTAGGTGGCACAATAGTTGAGTGGGTGACTGAGTCATTAGCGGCATTTCTTCCAAATAAACGATAATGCAGATGCCTCGCACTCAAAGGTATTCCACCGCGCGTTTGAGAACCTTGGTGAAGCTCAGGGAGCCAAGGATAACCCGAAGGGAAAACTCAAACTCGAACGTCTGATGGCGCCACAGGAACTGCAGGAAGAGCCGATGTCGCAGAAAAATCGGTATCACTGAATACGCATCTTTGGGGTCTAGATGGACCATCCAATTGGAGGGTCCTAGGACATCTCGAAGGAGGTGGATTCCCTCCATTTTGAAATGGCGATATACCAGTCATTAGTTGAATTCCTTTAGAATATATCACTGGTCGCCAACCACCATCGGTCTTGTCCACTAGGCAGATGTTGCTGACAAACCCCGGGAGATGAATGGCTGTGCGCTGAATAGCGCGTTGGCTAGTAACTCCTGTATTTCTGCATCTAGGAGAGCCATTTCTTCTGCAGAGAATTGGATTGGTCGTAGCCTGGTCCATTGACAAGGGGATCCATAAAATTCTATCTGGAATCCTTGAATGGTCTGTGTAAGAAAGTGGTTCTGTATATACTGGACCAAAGTAAGGTACAGTGTGCACAGAGTCCAGAGTCCCCAGAGGTATGGCTGAGGCTAAAGTTAGATGGAACCTTACTCTCTAAAGCGGTAGATTGGTCAAGCAGTAAGGCAGTATCAGAGGACAGTGTAAAGCATTTGTTGTACACAGACTGCTAATAGTCTCACACTCTCAAGAACTGAACTCTGTGCCAATTGTATTTTATATAAAAATATATAGTTTATTTTAGAACCACAGTAGGCATCAGATGCTTTCCCAGAATGACAGGTTGCAATTGAATACTTTCAAATAGCAAAAGACTTTTAAAAGCAATAGCTACAGTTGTTGCAATAAGCAAAACACAAGTTAAACACAAAATAACATTGAGCTCAATGGGAGGTTAAGTAAATGCAATAAAATCACTTTACAAATGTTTCTTACTCAGGGCTGGATCCTGGATTCAGCCCTGGTGCATTTCCTGTAAACAGTTGAAAGAAATAGTTTTTGTTACACAGGCGATTTTTAAGGAATATTTGTAAGTTTTGAAAACCGACACTCAGAAGAAATTTTGGTGAAAACCCAGCAATGTATTCCTATGGAGGAAAATTGGGTTAACAGTAAAACACTGTTATAATTACTTTTCAGGTTCAGTGCAAGGCTCAAAAGGTACAGCACTGGGATCTCTCCTGATAGCAGGTGAGTAATTTCGTTGATCGGCTGCTTTTCTGTGAATATTTTAAAGTTGCAAAACTCGACACTTAGAAAAAATTTCAAGTGAAACCCAGCCAATGCAACCCTATGGAGAAAATCAAGTTATCGGTCTTTGGGTAAGTACTCGGCTGGCAGAGTTAAGGTTCTGGGGTAGACTCCGGGGTCTCCCGGGTCAGGTAGTACAGTTGTTACACCCTCTGCAGCACAGGGGCAGCCGGGTGCAGAGTGAGTAGGACCAATGTTATCCTTAAGAGGATAGGGGGCCTTTGGTTGGTGGCTGCTAGCAGGTAGACCCCACGGCTGTGGGAGCTGAGCTCCTGAGGGCAAGTGGGGAAGTAGAGTAGGATAGATGCTGCATATCCAGTGGCACTCTGGCGGCTGGGTGCAGGGTGCTTTTGGGACCTCGGGCGCCCAATGTTATTCAATGGGAAAGCTGGAATTTGAACAAGGGCTGCAAGCTCGGGGACAGAGATTCTTCAGGTGGGACCACCACTTCGAGAGGGAAGTTGGGATCTTGGAGGATAGGTAGACACCCAGGAGTTGGGCACAGGGGGCCGTGGGGCACCGGGGTGTCTTTTGGACGTTGGGAAATCTTACCCTCTGCTGGTCGCGGTTGGAGGGGACCCTTGTTGTGAGGCTGCAGGCGTTGTCAGGATAGTCGAGGAGGGTCCTTGGGTGCTGGATTCTTGGTCACAGTCACCGGGGGGACGTCCTCGTGGTCTTTGTCCACTCAGGCACGGGCCGGGCTCTGCGGGTGCAGTGTGCGCTGGATTCGCGGTTTCTGGCTGGCACGTGGGGTTGTTGCGGTTTGAGCAGAACCACTGCTCATGGGAGTCCCTGTCTTTAGATGAGCAAGGCAGTCAGGTCCTCCGGGGTTTTCGAGGTTGCTGACCACAGGAGACTCTGGGATTTAGCAGGAGCAGCTACAAGGATCAACAGGCAGGTAGGGCTGGGGCCAAGTCAGTTGGTGTTGTCCTCTTGTTAGCAGCTGCATGGCAGGTCTTCTTTCTTGTCTCAAATCTGGATCTGAGGAAGGTAGGTTTGGGGTGCCCCTAAATACTACATTTAGGGGTGTTACAGGTAGGGCAAGGGCAGGGACCAATGGGTCCCTGTCCTGGGGGGAGTACACCCCCTATCCTAACACTCTCCAGTGGGAAGGGGGCAGGAGCCTAGCTCTGATTGGGTAGGGCTCCCCATCCTCAATATGGTGGGAGCCCGTAGTTGTGTTTCACCTCGCCTCTCCCACCTGAAGGGTGGGGTTGCCAGAGGCTGGCACACCCCCTTTCCTCACTTAGGGTTTCCCGCCTGTCTTCCAGCCAGAGTGGGGGTCAAAACCCATGTGGCTAGTTGCTGAGTACAGCAAGTGGCCTGGAGAAGCTCACAAAGGCGGCATGCCTTTGAAGCTTCGCCTGCCCATCCTGGGGGAGGAGGCTTGGCACCTTCGTCCCAGGATGTGTATCGTTTCAGGCCCCAGAGAGTGGCAAGCTCTCGACCCAGGTGTCCAGAAACATGTCCGGTGGTGGTAGCCACGCAGTCAGGACACTGGGAGTTGGTTAGGTTTCAGGGGGCATCTCTGTCGTGCATTTGGCATTAAATCCCACACTGGCATCAGTGCGGGTTTAGTGTGCTGAGAAGTTTGATATCATTCCTCAGTCTTCAGTGTAGCCATTATGGTGCTGTGGAGCTCGTAATGACAACCTTCCAGAACCATATACTCTTAATGGCATAACTGCACTTACAGTGCCCAGGAATTACCCTGGGTACTGTAGGGGCACAGGGCTCATGCACCTGTGCCCACACCACTGGCATAGTGCACCCAGCTAGAGGGGTGACCGAGGTATGCCAGGGTAGTGTGTTTGTTGGGCATGGCACAAAGGGATGTATGCCTGGTTGACTCTTGTTTAGTTCTGCACCAAGGCACTGAGCCTGCAAAGGCAGTGTGTGGGTGTCAGGGTACAGGGCCTCTAAGGGTGGCACAATAAGTGCTGCAGCCCTTAGAGGTCTTCTCTGGTCACAGTGACCTGGGTACCTAGGGTACAATTTACCAGGGGCTGACCTGTGGCCAGAGATGCGAATTGGGTTTAGGCTTCAATGAGATTTTAGGTCAGGAACACAGGCCCTGGGTGTGAGAAGTTGGCCTGGTATATGATGTTCACTTTTCTAGTGAGCACCTTGCACCAGTCCAAACAACCCATATGGTGATGGTTGTAAAGTCAACCTTATAGACCGGCTATCCTAGGGGTAGCATGGACAAAGCCGTCTTTAGGCTAAACTCAAGAGGGCATGTGAAGCCAGCTGTTTTACCATATGTAACCCCTTTAATACCAAATGAAAGGACACCACACAGAATATATAAAAAATATATATATTATTTATTTCTGGACAATCCCTCTGAACTCTTTATGAGGTCAGAGGCACAAGCACAATACAAGATACTTAATTAAAATCCAGTAATTTGCACAAAATACAGTAGGGCCCTAGGGGCACGCTAAAACATTCTAAAATAGTGGTATAAGGACCACTACACGGAAAGTGTATAGGCCTAGGGTATCGCTGGGGCTACGCTGAACTGCCAGGAGTTAGGAAGCAGGAGACCCACGGGATGCGTGTGCAGTGTCTAAACACACACACACACACTCTAGTTACCATAGAGAACTAATGGGAATGTAAAAGATTTAAACTAGTTCTTTTATGGCACTTCTGACTGGACTCGATTAAAGTTACTTGAAACCTAGACAGTTGGATAGTCAATACCCACAGGAGCACCGGAGTACTCGCGTTACCTCACCCACAGGAAGCGGGTGCATAGGTGTCACAGTGTGTCGGGTTTCGTCTCTGAATCCTATGAAGCCTTGAAGAAAGATGCTGCAGGCGACCAGGAGAGAAGTGTCCGGTTGGATCCAAGGGCGGATCGAGGATGAAGAGAACCTGAATGCAGAGAGGACAGAGTCTGGGTCACTAGCCAGTGACCAGGAAGGAACTAGGCGATGTTGCGAAGCAATCAGGTGATGTTGTGAAGCTGGTCTCTGCAGCCATGTGGACCAGGAGGCGTCGACGACGACCAGGAGTCAGTCACGGACTGTCCCACGAAGGCTCTCGCTGTCGGCGGTGTCTGCTTCCGGATTGGAGTCAACAAGCCTTGGCAAAGGCAACCCACGCAGGAAACGAAGTTGGCTTCTTAATCAGACCAGCAAGATCGGATGGGCTGCTTCTTTTGAGGGAAGCAAGGGCCAGTCTGCAGCAACCAGACCAGCGGTGGAAATTCAAAGATTTGTCGTCAAGATGGCCACTAGCCAACAGGCAAGTGGCCGGACAGACGGGTCGAGCAAGAAAATCCAGAAGAGCCCCACGCAGAACTCGTGCAGGGTGCAGGGCTGATCTTCGGTGCAAATGATGCTCAGGGCTGGGGCTTTTCTATCCCCAATGCATAGCTTCGAGAGTGCCTCGGGTGCTGCACAAAAAGCAAGTCGCAGACTTTTCAAGCTGGCCGGTCCCACGTCTCTCATCGCCTCCACGGGTCTCAGCTCTGCTGGGACTGTGGATCGGGCTGTTGGAAGTCTGGAAGTCCGGTTCTGGTCAGGCTCTGTGCTCGGGCGGGAGCGTCAACAAAGCAAACCGTTAATCGCTGGATGTTGCCTGTTTGCACAGGGTGGTCACTCCTTGACCACAAGGGAGATTCTTCAGTCTTCTATCTTCAGGTAGAAAGTCGAAGGTCCAGAGTTTCGTTTCAAGTTTCAGTCAGGATAAATCTAAAGTCTTGGGACTCCGCTCCTACCTATATACCACATCTAGGAGTTGGATTACCTGGTAGGTCCCTCCTATGGGTGGGACCAGGGAAGGGGGTGGTTACACCCCTTTCCCTTTGTTCAGTTTCGCGCCAGAGCTGGGGCTGGGAAGCCCCAGCACTGGTTTGAACTGGACTATGCATGGGACACCTTGTGTGCCCCAGGCAGTGTCATTTCTTTCAACCCTCCCTGCCCCAATACACAAGAGCCTGTCTGGGGTGGTGCTAGCACCACCCAAGGCAGGAAACCTATTGTCCAAACCTCCCTCGCTGGAAGGACTCCCAGCAGCAGGAGGTCAGACTTGTGTCTGTGGCAGCAGCATCCATTTTGTGATGCTGAGGCTCTGGTTAACTTTTACCGGGATTAGTAGGAACAACATGTCTTCTCCCTCTAGAAGGGTGGAATGCTACCCCCGTCGCCAGAACTGGCGAGGGGGTAGTATTCCAAAACGTAGGACACCTTACTCGGCATTTTTCGATAAAGCCAAACCAGAGTTAGCATTTAACCGCAAGGTTCATAATGCACTTGAGAGTATATAGTATGGCAATATCCTAGAACAGCTATAAGGACATGGTTCCAAAAGCTGCAGACATGCTCAGCTCATGCTAGAGCACCATCTCACATAAAACCAAGCATTCTGCCTCCAGGATTGTTAAGGCCTGCCATAGGAGTGACTTATAGGTGTATATGTGTCTAGATATAAAATTAGATATAGGAATACTATATCTAAGCAAGGGGTGATTACACGACCTTGCCCCAGCTGAGTAATCAGCCAGTTGTGTCAATGTCAGTGGCTAGCCAGGGGTGGCATAATACAGGCTGCAGCCCCTGGTAGGCCTTGGATGGACCTATGCCCTGGGTACATATAGTACAGGGGCTCATAAGGTGACCCAGTATCCAATTGGTAATGCACGTAAAGTACATTGTAGTGAATTTAGAGAGCAGCTGGGCTGTGGGTCTGATTAGCAGGCCCACAGCCACATTATGTCGAAAACCAGTGAAGCAAAAAGCAGAAAGTGGGGTGACCATAGGAAAGCAGACCCTACTCTCCTACACTGGGTACCTGATTGGCAGGAACCCAGGGCACACTCAAAATACATCAGCAATTCAGCAAGAAGTGGGGGCATACCATGCAAGAAAGATGGCACTTTCTCACAGTCTGCAAAACCCATGCATTTGACGTTAATTCGGGCCATTCTCTGATGAAGCCAGCTAGCCGTCCTCCCACCTGAACCCCGGAAGACGTTTGTACACCCACCGGCATTTTTGTTAGCGGATTGTCCTTTATGGCCTATGCCGCAGAAGAGCTGTCCTCCGATAGGAGAGAAGTTTGCAAAGCGCGTTTGGTCCTAGTAGCGGTTACCGTGCCTGGAGACTTTATCGGCATGTGTAGGGTTGGGAGAAACCTCGGCCGGTCGAGTGGCCTCTGCCACGGCCAGCCCCTTGGAAAACCAGAGGGGGGGGGGGGGGGGAACCTTTTTGAGGGAGGTCTGGGCTTTATCAAAGTACGGTAAAAGGGTTCACATTTTCCCATCTCCTTGATAAAAGGTTCCCCAAATAGTCCCCCCCTGGGCCACTGCCCCAGACGCGGCCAGGTCTCCAAGTTTCAGGTCCACTTTGATAAGCAGCTACCTTCTGTGTTCCGTGGACAGTGCGCAGTTGGCTTTACCTAAAACAATAATTGCCCTTTGCGCCCACACTGATAACGCTTCCAGAGAAATCAAACCGCCCAAATTCTTGGAATCCTCCGCCATGTCTGGGATCTTTGTCGGGGGACCCCCAGCATCCAAAAGCTTATCCTGATGAGCTCGCCAAGACCGATCAATTCTTTTCTTTGGATCTTTGACAAACTTTGTCAGGAAAGTAGCCATCTTTGGATCGACGTCGGGTTCAAGTGTCACTTTCCCTTCTAATTAAGGTCTGGGAAACTTCTTTTTCAAGCGGTTTATGCAGTCAGTTGGCCAAATATTGCGCCACCTTCTCGCAGGGAACCCACTCTGCCGAACGGAGATACAGAATTTGGTCAGGATCTAACATGTCTGACTGAGTGGCCTCTACTGATGCCTCAGTGTGGGGGAGGGACGGTCGCCAAGGTCTGGATGAGCCTGCTTCCTCATCTGAGGGATCATCATCCTGAAAATCTAGAGATGGTTGGAAGGGGTCCCTTGTCTGGAGTTCTGGCTCTGCGGGTGCAACAGCAGGCAGGGTTTTGGCCATAAAGGCTTGCCTTAGGCACTCAAAAGCGTCCACATCCACTCCTTTCTCTCTAGGGCGTTTAGCTGGGGTACTATCAGAGGGAATTGGCTCTGGTGGGGTAGGCGCTGGGTTACCTGTGCTAGGGGTTGGCTGGCTTCTCTTTACACACTCCTGTGCTAGTAGCCAAGCGCTCTTTCATGGGGGCTATGGCTTCATCCACTGCGCGGTAAATTGAAGCATCTACCACGCCATAGAAGTCTTCTAATGGGATAATATCCAAGGGGTCCCCATAACCTTCTTCTGAGGCTTCCATATCCAATGTAGGGAAAGGTGAAGAGTATCAAAACACCTTGTAAATGCCTCTAATTACTTTACCTCCACACAGGTAGGATTTTTGCTCAGCCACCAGCTGAAGTTTGCAGCACTGAGTTTCAGTGAATTTATTTAGGTGGCTGAGCCGCATAAATCGGGTATTACCCAAGGAACACTCCTCCCCTGATGCTATTATAATTGGGGAATTCCAGCCTGGGGACCAGAAATCCTTAAATGACCCTCGCGGTCACGAGTAAGCTTTAGAAACAGGCCCGTCGGGCTAACAGCAAGTACAGACCTGGTTTCCAAAGGCATTCAGAAATATTTATACTGACCCCTTTGAAAGGGAGTCAGTCTCCGAGGCAACAGGCTCACAGCATTGCTCAGTATGCTCGCTCGAACCTGGCAGTTGAAACTGACCTGAATCACGCATCAGAAAAAAAGAGGAGGGCTGGAGTCACGTGCCCCCATAGGGGGCGGAGGACCGCACCTCTGCGCAGCTTTAACCGCTACGTTCGCGAAAGGAGCGAGCAACGCTCCTGCGATCAGACCATTTACTGGCTAAAAAACAGTATACATTCAATAAAATAGGCGAACATCAAGTTGCGTTATAACAAATACTTGTTAAGCCCAATAAGGACAGAAAATGGAAAGGCACTTAACTGGGGCGGCGAGCAGCGAAGAAAGAAGGAGATCAGATAAAAGAGACAACTATTACACCTTTATGTGGACCCCGATTGGTAATAAAAAACTACTGTTGGACTCCCATTGGCTGTGTTATGATGTAATTCCCAGAGACTTATGGGACGGTTACATTTTCTTCGCTCTATGTGGAAGGTTGAAGAAATGTTTTAAAATAGGCTGCTGTTGAATAAAGCGAAAGGAGTTAAGCATAATCCTTGACTCCAGTCCCGACTTAAAATTTCAAACTGCATGAGATTTATATGGCATTACCAAATCGAATGGCATGTGATGCGCAAGTTGGAAGCAGAATGGATCTGCGAAATGCGATCTATGAAAAAGGGACTTTATGTAGATAACAAGCTGCACTACTTCTTGTAATGGGTTTTTGAAATATGAAGGGCAATTCAATCTTGGAATGACATCACATAGCCGAAGCACATGAGATGGAGACTCACCACAAAAATGAGTGGAAGTCCTTGTAATAACAAATTTGTGATGCTGGCCCTTTGCAGATTATATGGATAAGGTCATGTTTCGTGTGAGGGATTATGTATATGTGCATGATTGGGGTTTAAGGTCCAACGTCATTTGTACGGTTGCAATTTTTGTTGTCTTTTTACTAATGGCGTCACTTGGATTAAAAACAGTCTGAAAGGTTGGGCATTTACTAATTAGAAATATTGTATGTGTAAAGAAATGTTGGACATGTCAAAAAAATTGGAAATACTTTGTGTAAAAGTAGAATTAAATGATCAAACAACTGAATACAAGCTTTTAGAGTGAAAGTGATTGATTAAAAAATAAATATGTTTGAGACAAATTATATAGAATACTTCAGTGAATAATATTGGAAAATATAAGACTATAAAAATGTAACAGATGAAAATAACAGCGGTTTAAGAGTGAAGGTCTGAAAGCATGCTGTGCTGGGATCTCCTGGGAATCATATTACTCAGCTGTAAACACCCATGTAGATGAGGTTACGCAGTGGACCATTAGTAAGGTTGTGGATTGTTCGTCATGTAAGATTTTTGGGTACATAGGGGTAATAGTGAAAAGGTTAGCTTTTCAGTGTGAGAGACCCGGAAGCAGCGATATGTGCCTGTGCAAGAAGGGTTGGGTTCCCCATGCTAAGTATTACGTAGCCATAAATCTCATGGGATCAGTTTCATGTAGTCTGAAATAAACACCAGGTTGACGGTCTAGTTCGGTCAGCCTCATACGCTATCTGGGTACTTAAGGCGGTACTGAGAACAATGTGGTCTTTAACAATTGTTGAAAAACGCCAAACACGCACATAGCTGAATGGCCGAACATGGTGATTAGGGAGTTCTAGGAATGTGCGCTAACAAGGCATTAGCTTTAGGGACTTGGGAGCAGTCACTTTTGGTGAATTTTGACACTAATTTGAGATTATGAAGATAAGTTACTAATTTTTGATGGTTCACAATACTAGAATAATAACCTGCAAACAGGCATAAATTATCGCTGCATAAATTAGTATTACATTTTGTACAGTAGTGCTTCACATACATAGGGAATAAGTTGATTTCCATACAGCCTTGGATACAAGAATGAATTGAGAGAAATCAATCTAATGATATTATGGTTGTTGTGAAAGATACGCTGTGCAGCCCTGATAAACCTTTTTGAGGTATGGCTATCCCTCATGCAAATCAAGGGAACCTGTAGAGACTTGTAGTCTGGTTTTAAAAACTGTTCTTGTGTTGTTGGGGAGGTACACACATGTCCACAACGCAGGGAGGGCCAGATGGGAGAGGGAGTTGGGGCGCACGCTCAGCAATAAGGAGTGGGAGGGCATTTGCTATAGGGCCCGTCATTCTGCTCATCACATGGGCCTGACGGACACCCTCACTAAAATTGCCACATACTGGTATTATACCCCAGAAAAGCTACACGAGATGGACCACACGCGAGACACACTCTGCTGGCGGGGGTGTGGGGAGAAGGGTACACTAGTACACACTCTATGGGACTGTTCTCGTCTACAAGATTACTGGAAGCAGGTGCTAGATGAGATAGACCTACACTTAGACACCACCCTTCCAAGATTCCCCGCTTATGTGCTGTTGGGTTCACCCAATCAAATTACCTACCCACTGCGCTCCCACCTGGGTAGATTGATCGCCATAGCCCTGGGATCTGCGTTACATAACATTCTCACTTACTGGCGCACCGCACACATCCCCACCTTTCTGGGCTGGTTGCACCGTCTCTGGAACGTCCTGGGTATGGAGAAACTGTCACTAATTGCCAAAGGGGAGGGAGACAAATACCCAGAGTTGTGGCAACCCTTCCTAGCGCTCTTGGCCACTGAGTTCAGGGAGGTGACTTGTCCTAGATATCTACGCCTGCTGCGACTGTCGCAATACAGTATCGATGGACCCACGTACTGAATGATTATTACTATGCGGAGGGCAATTGGACCTGGAACAAGGGTGGTGGGTTGGTAGGTTGGGGGGAGGTGGGGTTGGGGATGTACGTTTCAATGTTGTTATACTTCACCGACATTGCTATAAAGCATTGACACAGACTCAGTAGACATACGCATAGCCTCGTTAGCATATTCTGCGACTCCGAGCCAACGCCAGCGGTACTCAGGAGATCTTCGCATCTAGTCTCAATACCGGAGTCTGAGAAATGCACTTCACTATGCATGTCTATCCCTTACTGCTGTGGTTTGGATTGGTTCCTAAAAGCTTTACCGACGCTGGGTAGGCCGAATGTTGACGCCGAACCAGCTTGTAAAGCATGTTGTATATCAGATTGATTGTGCAGCGCAATAAGCACAATTTAAACATAAAAAGTGTTTTTGAATTTGGATCCACTTGTGCATATTGGCACATTTGAGTCAGTTTGGCTCACTTCACTTTTTTTTCCTGTTTCAAGCCGGTTATGACAATCACGATGGTGTGATTTATTTGTAAACGAGATTTTGGGTTTACTCACGATTTTCTATGACAATGTAAAGAATCTAGCAGATTGTGTGTACCCATTGTAGTTCTATAAATATATATATATTTGTTGTAGATTCTTGCAGTGCTTAATTTGTAAAAAACAGTCCTGGTGCTCTAAATGTTTTCTGCTGCCACTTCTTCCAGTTGTCCACCCAGCTACATTCCTGGCACCATCAAATTGCATTATTTGTCATGTCCATCTCCCATATGGGCAAATCGAAAACCGCTCAAATCAAAAGAATACTACTGCTTTATAATCAGGACATAGATTATAGCAGTCCACTTATCTGACAACAGCAACATACAATAAAACAAAAGGTCTGTGAACAAGGTAAAGGTATAATATCTAACAAAAACGACTGTGCCTGAGCAGAAACCAAATGCCTGTACTATGAACTGTGGTCTTGTGCTCTATTAACTTCATTACAGAGTGCTTGCATTAATGCCAAAGACCCAGTTGGCATGGAGAAACAAGCCATGAACATCAAAACTAATGTAGGTGTTTAAAAATAAGACAAAACTGGCAAAGCCGTTTACACAATCTGAAAGGCTCCATCAGCCGAGCATGTGAAATCACACGGAGAGCAAACATTGTACACCGAGGCCTTGTAACCCTGCACCTTCGTTTCACAAAGCTTAAACTGTACCGGAAACTCAACAATAATGGGCATAACAGAGTGATTTACCTGGTTCTGACTTCAGTGTTACTCGTGATTGACATATCTTTGACAGGTGATGGTGAGATAAGACACCTGCTTCTGTGGTGCATACCTGCAGAACATTAGTTGGACTACACGAGCACAGGACACATCTATAGGGGAACTACATTTGTCAATTGGGGTTTAACTAACCATTAACCTAATCTGTCACTTCACTGTGGAGCTTAACTTTCCTGGTGGTTCGTAGCTCAGTGATAAAAATTGCTTTTTGAATTTGCATTTTTCAGGACATCTCCTTAGTTGATGCTTATATCCCCATTAGTTATGTGAATATACACTGGCACTCTACGGCACCTCTGCAGAGCTTATCCTGGTATATCTACACATACCCGTACCCAGTACACATACCTACATGTACAGCAAACAGCAGCATCTTAGAGTGTGTGGTACACTCTGCAACATTTTCAAACTTGTAATCCTGTTTTCTTGATAGAAATCAACTGGCATACAAATACCAAAATGCACATGAAAATTCTGAACTGAATGCGTCACGCACACATGAATATGGGATTCTTAAGAGCTCTATATCACTGGCAGCCAAGTGGCCACCCCCCAAGTCATCCGACGATGTGAGTTATTCTGGGTTTTTTGATTACCACTAGAAAATATTCTACTAACCTCCTGGCATTGGCTCTCTGGACTGCTTGTAATGTCTGTATGTCAATCGGGCCTTGTTTCCAAACACTTTGCCGCTGCTCAAACAGTGCTGGAATTACTGGACTGTGGGAGATTCAGATTTGTGAGGCACACTGGAAACTTACTGACAAACATAGTCTCCTCTGCTCCCGTTCCATGCACACCTCGGGGATGAAGGGTCACAGCAGGTCATCCAGGTGCTGTTGAGGTCATTAATCAGTCCAGGTCTGGTATCCGATTGCGCAATGTTCATTCCCCTGGCCCAGCTGCCTTGCATGGTGCACAGCAGCTGTCCCAGTAATGCTACAAGAATCCTGCAGCTCAGCAATTGGAGTGCAGCAGCGGCTTAACGCTTCATTGATGGGGCCAGACTGCAGAATCTGCAACAAGAGCCACCCGTTCTTCCATGCTACAGATTGTCTAGTCGGCATAGAAGAATGGGGCACTGTAGAAGGTGTGCGGCCAGCAGGCACAGTCCTAAGCAGGCTGCTAATAGGAGGAGTTGGGGTGCTGTGAACCATGAGCACCACATGCCGCTGGCAGTTGTAGGCAGCAAAGTTTGCGCTTTTACTTTTTCCTCATGTGCCATTCCGTTACGTTTGCCTGTGCTTTCGCAGCCTACCTTGCCTACGTTTAGCTATGATCCAGCCCTCATCTGAAATCTTCCAATAGGAGGGCGAAGACAGGCTGCATTAAGCAAGGTCATGGATGATAGGATGCGCAAACCCTGCTCTGTTTATTCAGTTCTTGACTAGGGCCGAGACACGAAGGCATGATGGCATCACTTACAGAATAAAAATACACACTCATAATGCCTGAACAGTAACGCGGTGGCCCAGTCAGTGATATCGGTGGGTCAGTCAGTGAACACTGTGGGCCTTTCTGTGGAGACATATCAGAGATTCTCCCAGGCAGTTATATTTGCAGGTATGTTTATTTTAAACAGTTATCAGAAATTCTGACCGCTAGAGAAGGAATTTATAGTCCTGGCCCTCTGAAATAAGTGCCGGTGCTGAGCACTGGAAAGCACTCACTGGATTCTTGCCCTCTGAATCACAGGAATGTGCATACCTAACCCGTAAATGATCCTGGACAAACTTAGGAATGTTTCCTCTTTTGGGAGCTGCAAATAAATAAATGAATTTTAATTGGGTAAATGTGATGGGATACTCAAGGTGTTTAGTAGAATTATCAGTCACAGGTTTGATGGTTTATGTTGAAAATCCTTGGAGGTTTTCGAATCCTCTCTTCGTTCTCCTGCTCTACCCTCTTTTATAAGTGACAAAGGTGTCACTGTATCTAACCTTTCACTATTTTTATAAGAGGTTATCTTGCTTATCTAATGTAATGGCATGATGGGCGAAGCTGGTGTTTTTCGTGTATTGATGAGAGGTATCTCACGAATACAAACCTCACTGTCGAAGAAAACAGAGTTCTTAACTTTATGAACAGGAATGTAGCAAGTACAAAAATGAGTAACGCGATCTTTCTCAGAGTCTTTGAGCGCACCAATGCTTTTGTGACCACTGGACGGAACGGTCTCTTAAAGAAGATAGGTGATAAAAAGGATCAAAAAAACTTGCAACATGGAACGATTTGTGATACTACTGCAATGATGCAAGCTGATTTTATGTATACTGCAAATAACTCTACATAGAGAATAATCATAACAATGCACATTGTAAAATTGTGTTGCGTGAGTGATCTCAGTTTTTAAAGGAATGCTGTCCCACCACAATTGGCGTATCTTAATTTGATGTTTTGTAATGTATTGTTTTATGTAGTAAGGGAATGCAATTCATAATTTTGTATTAGAATGTAATGTTAGTTATGTGTGTATAGGTCTGAGGAAGCCCCCTAAGTGGGCGAAACTTGTTGGTTGTGCGGAATTGCTCTTTCAGTGAAGAAGACCTCGAATAAAGAATCATACCAATCAAGGAAAAGACCTCTTGATTCATCTTTTCCTGTTATTAATGTGCTTTTATACATTTTCTGATGTTGTCTTTCGACTATTGTTAATTGAATTATTAATGGCTTTATTTAAGGTCTAGCCATTGGAGGTGGGCAATTATTTATTGTGTTCCTAAAAGAAGTGACAACACACATAGTGGTACGGCAAAGAGGTCCCCTTGCTGCCTATACTCGTTTGACTTCCAATGTGTAACCACATAGCAGAGGTTGAATTAGGTTACTTTTAAGGACCCCAAGCTAGCGTTACTGAATTACCCAGCACGGTGTTGGCCCCTAAAATGAACATCAAATGCTGCTCGGGTTACTAATTGGTGCCTACTATACAAACGTCTAACAGATTTTCTGTTTTGAGTGATGTGGAGGCACAGGACTGACAGGAAAGCGACTGCGTGGGCCCCTTTCTTATTCCAGGAGTGCCCTGGTCCGCCGCAGACATGCAGTTGCAGAAGTAATGTATTTTAACAATAGTGCTACTAATCAGGAGAAGGATGATAAAGGGCATCCAGATTCAACTCAAAGGTTTTTAAAGGTAAATAATAGGAATCTTGCTGAAGATATGTCTTGCATGGATATCCCTGGAGGGAAGAGACGCTGTGGGTTTTTTAACATGGAATACTACGGGTACCTTGTCTAAGACTGATAGCTTGGACTGAAGGATGTATACAGCTGATTATGCAATCATTTGCCTACAGGACAATGTTTTGTCCTTACTTTGTATGAATGCTACCCAGTCTGGTCAGGATATAGCAAAGGGTAGCTTACCGGTCTAGTCGTCTACTTCTGTTCCAGAGTCAGTGAAGAACACGTTCACTAGTTCACAGGTTTTATCAATTCTTGTTTATTAATTTTTACAATGATCCATTCTTTTCTGTGGTATATGTAACAAGCGAACTAGAACATAAACTGACCAAGTTTTTGCTGTAGGTGGAAGTGAACTGATTTATGGTTTGGCTAGGAGACTTAAATGCTCATAGATGCGTTTACCCTGCCAGGGAGGTGTGCAGACTAGTGGATCAGGAGGAGCGTGATATAACACACTTTGCCATATACAGTCATTTGCTAGAACATTATAGGATTCAATTCAATCTTTCATGTGGGCGAACGTCTTACCTCAAAGTTTTCTACATCGCCCACTGTTACTGAAAATTGTCACATCTGGACATTTGAATTTATTTTTTAAGGGCAAAGAAATTGTAACTTTTTAATTTCCAACTTTCCGATACAAGGCAACAGTCTGAATAACCACAATCCCCTTTCACTGAATGTTAAGGCGGCAAGCAAAGATGAAAATGTGATTTGTCACATGCAGGGCCAATGGATTAACGAGTGCAATAACCTTACTATCAAATTGGAGGTCACAGTGTACAACTACACTGATGACCTCCAACTCATTTTTAATTTTTCCTCCCCTACATCAGGTATCACCAGCTTCCAGTCCGTCATGCTGTTTATCCGGGATTGGATGAACACGAACCACCTTAAACTCAACCCGGATAAAACAGAGCTGGTTCTGACTGGTGGCAGTGGTAACCCTTGGTCTCCCTCGTTTTGGCCCCCTTCTTTTGGCCTACCTCCCACTCCCTCACATTCAGTTAAGACCCTCGGTATCACACTCAACCATCATCTGACACTCCACTCCCATATTAGTTCTGTTGTTTCCTCCTGTTTCTTTACCCTTCGTATCATTAGGAAAATATCCCGTTTTTTTTCTCCCCCCGCACTTAAACTTATTTTAATGGCCATGGTCCTATCTAAGATAGACTATGGAAACATTATTTACAATGGTGTCCCCGCTTATGCACTCCAACGCCTTCAGCTGGTGCAGAACCAGGCAGCCCGCCTGGTAAATGGCCTATCCAAATCCCACCACTCCTCTCCCCTCATTGTTCTTCATTGGCTCCCTATCAAACAACATGCCCCCTTCAAACTTGGATGCCTTACTTTTCAAGCCCGGGCGGGCACGGCTCCTGCCTTTATCAACTCTGCAATCATCAACTACAGCCCTCCTAGAGATCTGCGCTCATCCACCAAATCTCTAATAGTCATTCCCCGCTTTAAGAAACAAAGATCGGGAGGCCAGAAATTCTCGGTCCTTGCTCCAACCTTTTGGAACATACTCCCGCCCCCTGTTAGACTCTCCCACTCCTATATGGAGTTTCGCAAGGCCCTAAAAACTTTTCTGTTCCAGCAAGCTTTTAGCCCCTGTGTCCTCCCCGCCCAGTAAACCCCCCCAGCGCCAAGAAACTGCATAGCGAACGTGCGCTATATAAGTTCCTAAAAATTCAAAAAATTCAAATTCAAATGTAGCTCCATGGATCTAGTTTATATCCTAGGACCTTTAATTAGGGAAAATATGAGCTTGGTCGATTGCTGTCCTAGTGAGGAAGCCAGACTCAAGGAAAAACATTTATCCTCATGGGCTGTTTGGTAAGAGAATTGCCTCAACTTTACTAAAAACAAAAGCAGGCAGAAAAGAACATGGCAAGTTGTTTCATAGGCCCCCAAGGGTTGTCTGACAGTGCACGTTTAAAGGCAGACAAGTCGTTAAAAATGGCTCTCAACAGTACTCCGAGGAATCGTGCCTTGGTTAAAATGGTACAATGGCATAAGAGACAGACACTTGCTCGGCGGCAAAAAGGTGATCATAGATGAAGTCAGGGGAAGAGTCGAGCTGGACCAGTACAATGAGGGATAGTGCAGATTTTTGGAGGGTGATCAACATACTTTTAAGGATTCAGGTGTTCAGAGTTTGGAATCCTTTTACCCTCAGAATGGAAGGTGAACCATTTTTCAAGTTTTTAGTCAGCCCCCTACACGGTGCCGGAAGATTGTCTGCCTTTTCAGGCTCCTCTTAAGCTCTACTAGTAGTGGGAGATGTGCTCTTTGTATTGAAGAAGCAACCAATATCCTAAGGGAGAGTAGGAATGGTAAAAGCTCCAGGCCCTGATGGGGTCCCACCAGACTTATTTCTGGGGAATATCAATGTGTGAGCTCCCCTATTAATGAATGTAATGAATGCTGTATCTATGATAGGCACTCTGCCCACCTAGAATTAATCTACAATTGCCCCCAGATTCAAAAAGGGTAGTATGGTGGATCTGAACAGTTAAGGGCCCATCTCCCTATCGAACTCTACCCTGAAGACATTAGGGTGAATAGTTCTTTCTCGCCTCCAGGATTGGGCAGAGAAGCACCGGGCTATTACCAAGGTGCAATATGGTTTCCACAAAGGAACTGGTACAGTGGAACAATGCTTAAACCTCTCTCTACTGATTAAAATGTAAGGGCTAAAAATGTGTCTGTATGTTGTGCTTTTGACTGCATAAATCATGGCAAACTTTGGTCCATTATGAAAGTTATGGGGTTCAAGGAGGTTTTAATTTTGTTTAAGGTAGCTTTATGCTAATACGAAGGCCAGTGTGCACTACGGAAAAGGGGGAAGCATGGAGGAGTTTGGGATTCACTGAGGTGTGAGGTAGGGTTGTATGCAAATGCTACTTACCAGTATGCATCTGTTCTTGGCATGTAGGGCTGCTGACATTCATATCTGTGCATAGATCGCCACCTAGTGTTGGGTCCGGATGATTGCACATTGTTGTCCTGGAAGAGTCTTCGAAGTATCACGAGATAGGTGGCTCCTCCCCTGGACTACAGTGCGCATGGGCATCGCCTCCATCCCCAGATTGTTTTTAGCCATTGGCAGAGATGGAGTGAAGAATGTGAGTGATGACCATGCTATGAGCATATGTATGTATATGATAAAAATCTGCAGCTGCTACAGGCGCCGGGGAGGAGGGTGGGCGATATGAATGTCAGCAGCCCTACATGCCAAGAACAGATGCATACTGGTAAGTAGCATTTGCAGTTCGAGGCATGTGGGCTGCTGAATTCATATCTGTGCATAGAATACATAGCAGTCCCTCCATTAACGGCGGCCGCCCGTGCCAGCTGCAGCAGTCTGAAAAAGCGTTTTTAGAACAGCCTGACCAACAGCTGCCTGCTGTTTGGAATGTACGTCTACACAGTAGTGTTTAGTGAAAGTATGTGTGGTAGACCATGTGGCTGCTCTACAGATATCTTCTAAGGGAATGTTACCTAGGAAAGCCATAGAGGCCCCCAACTTCCTGGTGGAGTGGGCCCTCGGTGGGATAGTGAGAGTGCGTTTAGCTTTAGCGTAACAGATCTGGATGCACTTTACTATCCACCTAGCAATCCCCGCTTTGGAGATTGCGTTTCCCTTGTGGTGAGTAGCAAAAGCAACAAAAAGTTGTTTGGTTTTGCGGAAATCTTTCGTCCTGTCTACGTAATACATCAAGGCCCTCTTAACATCAAGGGTGTGGAGCATGCGCTCCGCCAGCGTCTCTGGGTTTTGGAAAAACACTGGCAATTCGATCGTCTGGTTAATGTGGAATTGTGATACCACCTTGGGTAGGAATTTAGGGTTAGTGCGGAGCACCACCCTGTTAGCATGTACCTGGAAGAAAGGTTCTTGGATGGTGAGCGCCTGCAGCTCGCTAACCCTCCTAAGCGATGTAATCGCTACTAAGAACGCAACCTTCCAAGTCAGAAACTGAAGCTCACAAGAGTGCAGTGGCTCAAAGGGAGGACCCATCAGCCTTGTAAGAACCACATTGAGGTTCCATTCTGGAGCTGGTGGGGTCCTTGGTGGAATGACCCTCTTGAGTCCTTCCAGAAAGGCCTTGATAGCAGGGACCTTAAAGAGTGACAGGTGCTGCCTATTCTGGAGGTATGCTGCCATAGCAGACAGGTGAATACGGATGGAAGAGTACGCTAGATTGCATTGATACAGGTGGAAAAGGTAACAGATGATATTCTGAATGGAAGCATCTAGCGGGTCAATATTGTGGTTAGCACAGTAGATGACAAACCTCTTCCATTTAGCCGCATAACAAGCTCTAGTAGTGGGCTTCCTTGCCTCCCGAATGATGTCCATGCAATCGGGAAGTAAATTGAGGTAGCCGAACTCTAGGACTTCAGGAGCCAGATCGCCAGGTTGAGCTGTTGCGGATCTGGGTGCTGAATGTCGCCATGGCTCTGCGTCAGAAGGCTGGGAGTGAGATGAAGCCTCTGATGCGGTACCACGGAGAGTTCCAGAAACGTGGTGTACCATGGTTGGCGAGCCCACGTCGGAGCAACCAGGATGAGCGTCATCGAGTGCTGCCGGAGCTTGCGTGCCACCAGCGGTATCAGAGGTGCTGGGGGAAAAGCGTACGCAAATCTGCCTGACCAGTTCATCCACATCGCATTGCCCTGTGATTGCGGGTGTGGGAACCTGGCGGCGAAGTTTCGGCATTTTGCGTTCTCCTTTGTGGCAAATAGGTCTATCTCTGGATGACCCCACCTTTGGAAGTACGGTTGGAGTACTGATGGATGTATCTCCCACTCGTGCATCTGATGGCTGTGCCTGCTGAGCAGATCCGCCATTTGATTGTCCTTGCCCGGGAGATGCTCTGCCATGAGGAAGATGTTCCTCTGAATGGCCCACTTCCACATGCTCTGAGCCAGATGAGACAGCTGTGGAGAGTGTGTGCCTCCCTGCTTCTGGATGTAGTACATGGCCGTCATGTTGTCCGTCCGGATCAACACGACCTTGTTGCACAGATGTACTTCGAACGCCTTTAAGGCCATGAAGATTGCCATCAGTTCCAACACATTGATGTGCATCTTCCTTTGCTGTAGTGTCCATAGTCCCTGCACCGTGTAGTGGAGTACATGCGCTCCCCAACCCTGGAGAGAAGCATCCGTTGTCAGGACAATCTGTGGGACAGGCTCTTGGAATGGTCGGCCTTTGCAAAGGTTTTGTGGATTCCACCAATGCAGAGAGTTGTATGCCCGACCGCTCACCAACACTAGGTCTGTCAGTTGCCCATGAGCCTGAGTCCACTGACGTGCTAGGCACTCCTGAAGCGGACGCATGTGTAGTCTCGCGTGCGGGACAATGGAGATGCAGGAGGCCATCATGCCTATCAACTGCATGAACACCTTCGCTGGAAGCGAGTGCTGGGGTCTGAATCGTTGGATCAGCGCCTGGATACTGGCGATTCTCACTGAATTTGGCTGCGCAGTGGCTGCCAGAGTGTTGATTGTCGCGCCCAGATACTGTTGCACGTGGGCGGGCTGGAGATGGGACTTGGGGTAGTTCAGAGAGAAACCCAGATCGTGCAGGAGATGAATGGTGCGTGACACATGGTCTACGCACTGTCGTTCCGTCCTTGCCTGAATGAGCCAGTCGTCCAGGTAAGGAAAGACGTGGACGTGTTGGCGACGGAGATGCGCCGCCACAGTCGCTAGGCACTTCGTAAATACCCTTGGTGCCGTGGTGACCCCGAACGGCAGGACCTTGAACTGGTAATGCTGGTCTAAGATCGTGAATCTGAGATACTTTCTGTGGGAAGGATGCAGGGGGATATGAAAATAGGCATCTTTCAGATCCAGCGTAGCCAGAAAATCCCCTTGCTGAAGCAGGGGAAGCACTTGCTGCAGCGTGAGCATATGGAAGTGCTCCGAGAGTATGTACCAGTTTAGGGGCCTGAGGGATCCGTCCTTCTTGGGAATCAGGAAATACAGGGAGTAAACCCCTGTTCCCCGCTCTCGCAAAGGAACGAGCTCTATTGCCCCTTTTTGCAGCATGACTAGAACTTCCTGCTGCAACAAGGTCAAATGCTCGCCTGACATAGGACGGCTTCTTGGGGGTATGTCCGGTGGAATGGAAGTAAGCTCTAGACAGTACCCGTACTGGATAAGGGACCTCACCCACCTGTCCGTGGTGATGTTCTTCCACGCCGGCAGGAACTGCTGGAGTCTCCCCCCAACCGGTGTAGTATGGTCGGGGGGCAGTGACAAGACGTCACTGCTTGTTGGTGGTGGTGGACCTGGAGCTATTGTTTCCACGTCCCCTGCCCTTGACATTATTGCCTCTGTAACCACCTCTACCCTTGTTGTTGTACGGGGTCTGGGTGTTACTTTTGTAATACTGCGTGGATTGGGATGCCTGCCCCCTTGTGGTGCCTCTGGAGTTTGAGCGGCGAAAGGAACCACTCCGAAACTGCTGACTTTGTAAAGCCCCCATTGATTTGGCAGTTTCCGTGTCTTTTTTCATTTTTTCCAGGGTGGCATCCACCTCAGGTCCAAACAGGTGGTCAGGATTCACTGTTTGATTCAGTATCGTAGTTTGGATGTCGGGTTTGAACCCTGAAATTCGAAGCCAGGCATGGCGTCTAAGCAACACACTGGTGTTGATAGCCCTGGAGGCTGTTTCTGCCACGTCTAGTGCACATTTGATGGATGCATTCGTAATGAGTTTGCCTTCCTGAATCAGCATCTCCCCTGCCTCCTTGTATTGGTCAGGTAAGTGTTGCAGTATGGCCTCTAAGGTGTCATAATGGGCCCTATCATAACGTGCAAGCAGGGCTTGGGTGTTAGAAATTCTCCAGATATTAGCTGCCTGTGCAGCAATCCGTTTGCCTGAGGCCTCGAAGATCTTGGACTCTTTGTCTGGGGGAGGAGCGTCACCAGTAGTCTGAGAGTTCGCCCTCTTCCGAGCGTTGGAAACAACCAAGGAGTCTAATGGCAAGTGTCCCCTGATATAGGTAGGATCCGTCGGCGCCGCCTTATATTTCCTGTCGATTCGAGGGTTGACCACACGCGCCCGTGTGGGCTCCTTGAAGACTTCCGTTGCATGCTTAAGCACACCTTTGAGCATCGGCAGCGTTTTGACTGTCTTCTCAGCCACAGAGAAGGTGTCGAACAAGAAGTCCACATCCACGGGGTCCGAGTGCAGCTCGACGTCGTGGTTAGCCGCAGCTCGCTCGATCAGAGCATTAAAGGCTGCCGAGTCCTCCGTCGGGGACGTCTTGGCCGCAAAGAGTTGCGTGTCCTGCCCCGATTGGGGGTCCTCCGTGTCGCCTCCGGCGGACCAAGGGGCACGCTCCTCCTCCGGATCAGAGTACGCCGGATAGGTGTACTCGGCATCGTCTTCGTCCACATCGCCTGCGGGGGAATGCGTTGGCGAGAGTCCCAGGGCTTGTGGGGACACAGGTTCCACCAGAGTCGAAGAGTCTGCAGAGTCCCTTTTGTTTTTGAGAGGGATCTTGAAATGCTCCAACGCCGGCTCCGTCGTGATCTTCCTCTTGAGGAGAGACAGTTTTCCGGTGTTGGCGTCGATGATTACCTCACGACGTTCTTCCTCAGCAAGCGGCTGGAGCCGAAGCTTCGACGCCACCAAGGTAGCTTTCGGCATCAGTACCTCCTTCGAGTGTCCGCCCTGTGTCGACGCGAAGGCCTTCGGCGCCGTCTTGGGTGGTAGGGTGAAACGAATAGGCGTTTGCCCCTTCGCAGGCTTAGGCGGGAGCTTAGGCGCCACAGCGTCCTGAGCGGGAACCACACTGACCTTTCGGATCCGCTGCAGGGAGTCCGCTACCTTCCTCGTTAAGGAAGGAGAGGGCTTGACCGGTCCGAGCGACCCCCCCGTCGTCGAGAGCCTGATCGCCGGCAGCCACCTTCTTCGGAGCCGACGCCCCATGGCCATGAGCGTCGTCGCCCTGACGCTTCCTCGGAGCCTTTTTCGGGTCCGCGACCCCTTTCGAAGCCGACGCAGACGCGTCGGACGATTTCGCCTTCGGCACCGATCCCGAGGGCTTCGGGTCGGCCATTTTGGCATGGCTCTTAGAGTCGGCCATTTTGACTTTCTTGGAAGTTGACGCCTCCAGAACTTTCTTGACCATCTCAACTTTCGCTTTCGGTTTCGCATCCGAGGGTGCGGGACCAGTCGGCTTCACTTTCGTTTTCTTCGAAGTAAGCGATGGTTCACAAATGTCCATGACCGGGCCCAGAGGCGGGGACGTAGGACTCATAGTCAGATCTTGGGTAAGGCCCGAAGGCGATCCCTCGACCTGGGCCGTATGAAGGGGACTAACCCCTGAGTCTGTTTGGGGATGCTCCTCCTCCGAGCTATCTCCCATCGTGGTAAAAGCCTGATCGTCGTCCCCTACCTCGTCGGTGACTTCGGCAAAGTTCTCCTCACCCGCGTCGTAGGTCTCCCCTTCGGATGCGGGATTAGAGTCCGAACCTTGCACGTCGTCTTCGTCCTCGACAGATTCTTGAAAAATGTCATCTGGTGGGGGCGCCGCAGCTGATAACTTAGCCTGGAGCCTATGGGCTCGACGAATCTTTAAAGTCTTCTTGCTCCGGAACTTCGAGCACGCCATGCAGGCGTCCTCGCGGTGATCCGGTGACAAGCAGGTATTGCACACCGGGTGCACATCGAGGTGTGAGTATTTAGAGTTACACACCGGGCACTTCTTAAACGGAGTCCGCTCCATAGCAAGAGTGTAGTGTAGGCCCGTCAGCGCCGAAGGCACGTGGAAGGGCAGCAAGAGATCGGGGCTGAGAGTCAGAAAGAAACCCGAACGCAACTATACCGACGCCCAGCCTAAAGACCTTTTGGTCTCGAGTAGAAGTTGAACAACTATCGGTTCCGACAGAGGGAACCGAAACACATCCGAACCCAATGGCGGAAAAAAACAATCTGGGGATGGAGGCGATGCCCATGCGCACTGTAGTCCAGGGGAGGAGCCACCTATCTCGTGATACTTCGAAGACTCTTCCAGGACAACAATGTGCAATCATCCGGACCCAACACTAGGTGGCGATCTATGCACAGATATGAATTCAGCAGCCCACATGCCTCAAACTCAACATTCTGTCTGGTCAAAAGCGCATGCTGTACTTTATAGGGAGATAGTGACTGATAGTTTAGATATAGCTAGAGATATCCACTGGCTTAGGTACACTAGGCAGGTTTGCTTGGAGATGGTGGGTCAGTATTGTAACAATTCTGAAACTATGCAGCCAGACAATAAAGACCACTTTAACCCCATCGCCGCAGGGCTAATTTCCCGGCGACGCGGGGGGAGGGGGGCCGCGCGCGTCGCCGCGATGCTGATGATTAGCTCGGCTCGTCATGCAGCATGGTGGCGCTGTGCTGATGACGAGCTGAGCTCGTTTTGGCCACGCCCGCTCAATGGAACGCCCAGCACAGCGGGGTAATTATCCCCGTGTGGGCGTTCCGCAGAGGCCATGACGAGCTCAGCTAGTCATCAGCACAGCGCCACCATGCTGCATGACGAGCTGATCTAGTCATCAGCATGGGAAGGGTTAAAGCTCTGTGTCACACAAACACTTCAGAAATAGAAGCAATGAACTGAAGGGGATCGTAACTAGACATGCCACTTTGTTAACTAGCAGCGGCTTACAACCATTTATCAATTGGGTGCCTAACCAGCAGTACAGGATTTTTTAGAACTAGATTTCGGATGCATTTTGGCACCGGTCATATTCACCCTATACATAAATAATTTGGGGGCTGCTTTATCCATGCTAGCAAAGACCCCCCTAGAACAGGTTCTAAATGAATTCCTGCTCTCTTATACGCTGATGATGCAGTTTTACTTGCTAGGACACCAATAGGTCTACAACGACTTGTAAATTCTATTGATTTTATGGTTTCACTAGACCTTTCTATTCGTTTTTCAAGTCCCATATAATGTATATTGGTAATACAACAGTGACAAGCATATGCCTATATGCAAAGGTGGGGAATTGACTAATGTCACAACATTTCCTTATCTGGGCATCCTATTTGATGAAAGGGGGTCATGGGTGGCACAGCGAACACTTAAGATAAATACCCTGTCTAGAGCACCAGGAGCAACTATGAATTTTGCCCGGAGACTGGGGAGCAAACCCTTGCAGCCACTATTGAAGGTCTACAATAAGAAAATTGTCCACATGGCAACGTATTGTAGTGAGGTTTAGGGCTATAAGGAGGCTTGCGACCTTGAAAGGGGCTGAAAATAAATAGCAGTGTAAACCTTTAGCTTGCATAGCAGTGGCCCCCATAACTTGGTGGCTTAAAAAAATATGGTCCAGCCTTAATCAAATCATCCTAGAAGATTGTATGAGGCTAGATAGGGCCACATACATTCCCAGGTTAGGTTACATCTCTCAGCAGTTAGTGAAACTAGGGCACCCAAGCGATTTACGTATCCCATACAGATGCACCATGGTGAGGTGAAAGTTATTAAAAGACTATTTTTAACTAGGAGGATGGAAGAAAGGGAAAACAGGGAAGTTACTAAACCAACGATACCACAATATATAATATTACGTTCAGGGATCTCAAATAACCTGTATGGTCTTTTAATAAAAATCCACATGCTTGTTTTCTTTTAATTAGAATTAAATATATTCATTGGTGTCTCACAGTCCCCAGGGGCTTTTCAAAGCCAGGCTTGCATTTAGTTTTTTGTGTGGTTTTTATAGTGATCTCCGGACAAAATACATCCAACCACTTTTTTTTAAAAATTGCTATTTTGCACCAGTGAGATCTACTTTGATACATCTACAAATGCTGCCTTCACCTTTGATATGTTATGGGGTTTAGAGTTTCTTAGCAGGGGCCATACATTGAATGAAACATTTTTATTAGGCACTGTACCAGACTGAAAATGTATTTTTAGCTAGTAGGGTTTTTTATTTTGTGTTAGTATTGTATAAAATGTTCTTTATCTAGGTATATGATGGTACTGTAGCTAGGTCTTGACAAACTTTTTTTTTTTTGGTGTTCAAACTGCTTTATTGCATGTTTCATACAGTACACTGCTTTATGTGCCTATAACCCTGGGGCCGGCAGCGTATTATTAGTATCAATAAAGATGTTGTAGATGGTGTGACACAGCCTTTTAACCGGCATACCGGAGGCCCGGTGGCGTATAATATTATCATTTAATAAGTGTCCTGTATCTAGTGCAAAAATATACCTGAGAATTCACTGCAGTAGAACAATTTTTTCGTTTTTATCAGTTTCCAACATTAAACAAAACTGTGAGGCCTTGTAAACACACTTGGTAGTGGAGTTCCGAGTCAACAGAGTAGCTTATGTATCTATGATCTTTCATTGTATTACATGGATATATTAGTAGTCACTGTGGTATACATTCGTCTTGAGGATGAGCGCTATGTGTGGCGCTATGGGGTATCATCGAGTATGGTGATGCGGGTGTATGGTATAAGCAAAGCGGCGGAACCACATAGTGGGTGAGAGCCCAGCGGCAATGTCTGTGAATGCAGTGTCCATTGATAGCATGTGGAGGTGTTCTGTGCAAGGTAGTGATCTATAGTGTGACATGTGGGGTAGCGTACCGGGTCCGTAGGAGGTGAGATGTGTATGTGTCGACAGGCATTGTTTCTTATCTCTGAATGTTAGCAGTTTAGCTAATCTCTAATATGTCCTCCCTCCGGAACATCGCTGTCATCTGCCTGGGCAATTAGATAGCCGACCAATGGGCCCCAAATATCTTTAGGTCGGTTCGGGATCGGTAACAATTCAGTAAAGGTGATGTGCTGTTCCTGACAGTAAGTCATGTCCGCCAACCAGTCTTTGAATTTAGGTGCTCTGCCTCGGCCCCAAGGACACGCCACTCGTCGCTTTGCCAAGAGCAATGCAGTATCTACAAATTTTTTGCAGGATTTTGGGATGTTTGGTGTTTGCCCAAGTAGCATGAGTAGTGGCTCCATAGGTATGGTTTCTTTGGTCATTGCAGTGAGAGCGTCAGTCACCTGCTGCCAGTAGAGATGAACAGGAGGGCACTCCCATGCAAGGTACAGGAAGCCTGCATGCTCAGCATGGCAGCGCTCGCATCTGTCGCTGTCAGCCAACCGAAACCTGTGTTTTTTTACCAGGGTATAATACAATCGCTGCAGGAATTTGTAGTGTATTATCTTGAGTCTACTACTGGCTGATATTAGAGCCGTAAGGGTGCAGCAATATTGCCATTGTTCGTCAGTGAACTCAGTGGCCAGGTCAGTGCTCCAATGTGCTCGAGCTCCCGCCTCAGGCATCGGAGCAATAGTCCTGAGCTGGCGATAGAGGCCAGAGACTAAGTGTGCCCCTTCTTGTGAGTATAGCAAAAAGTGAAGTGGGGGAAGGATTTCAGGTTCGTCAGGGAACTCAGGCAGGATGTCTTTCATCCCCAGGCGTAGGTAGTAAAACACATCGAGCGGGGTGCGATCCTGGGAGGCAAAGAACAGCTCAGCAGATTTGATCTTGCCGTTCGAGAATAGATCGCCCCAACAGGAGACCTGCACTCGTTCACCAAGCGTGCGAAAGCCTCGTTCCTGCAGTAGGGCAAGGTTAGGGTGAAACATCAGTGGCAGTTTAGGTGAGTACGGTAGGTAGCAGGACATCCTCTTGGCTATGCGGCGCCATGCATCCAGTGTGCAGGAAACGGAAGTATTCGGCGTCAGTATTAATGATTCCGGGCAATGGAGTAGGCCATTAAGCGGGATGGGATGCACGATCCAGTCCTCCACCGCAAGTTGAGGCATGAAGGGTGTGGGAACCAGCCAGTGATATGCATAATGCGCCTGCGTGCATTGATAAGCCTCAAGGTCAGGGACATCGTAGTCTCCTTTATCATATGGCTGGATCAGCGTGGACCATTTCAACCGCGGACTCTTAACCCCCCAGAATAATCGACATAGTTCTGTTTTTAAGGTTTTAATGAAAAAAGCTCCTGGAAAGTAGGGGATATTGAGAAAGGTATAGGAATCGGGGAAGAACCACCATTTTGATAAGGGACGCCCTGCCAGCCATGGAGAGACACACCCCCCATCGGAGAAACTGCCGACCTGAATTCTTAACCTGACACGTGTTAATGCTCAAAATCCAACTTAATAATAAGAATCACAAAAAAACCCATAGAGATTCCAAGCAATTATACCAGCAAACATAAAAAAGTTAAATGTGAAATGCAAGAACTACACCACTCAAATATGGCGACCAAAACACATGATTAGATCACGTGACGCCGGAAAGCAGGAAGTAAATAGATCCTCGGGCGTCTCTACCACCGGATCGGAGGACGGGACCCGACCGGAGCATCCAGCGACTCGAAGGTAGGAGCCCCAACCTGAATTTAGAACACTTCAAGCCGCCGAATTTGCGCACACATTCACTAAATCGCTCTCGGTTTTCAACCCCTTAGACGCGACTGAAATCCGCGCACGAACAGACACAGATGTCGGCGCCCAGCGTTACATTTACCGGTAAGGCTACGCTGTTAAGGAAGTTTAAACTCGTAATGCATTTAAAGGATGTGAATTTTCATGCTCACAACGCGCACTAAGACTGTCCCATTCTTGGCCCCCACAGACGCCCTGAGATCATCAATTTGATTGATTTAAAGCAAACTTTCTCGGTGCCACCATTGAACCACCTGGTAAGAAACACCTAGTTTCACATGGGAATTCTCAACCCCAGTTTTAATTGCATTCATTGATGGAATCCTTGTCCTTTTTCCATTATAATATCAAGGACTAACAACACCTCACTTTAAGTAAGTATGAGGTTGAGCATGAATGTAATGAAATGGTGTCATTTGTAAGCTATTTTAGTAAATGCATCTAATTGCTACACAGGTGGTCCCGCTCCGTGACTGATGTGAAATATATGAGGCACTTCTTGCTATACTTAGAGAGGTAAGAGGCAGATATGTGGGTGTTGAACCCATGTAGGTTCATGCACAAACAGGCTACACACTAACACAGGTCCCCCTGTTTTTGTCATTCGCAGCTACTGGTCCTGACGAGAACTCCTAAAACCAGGAGTTTGAAACGCGTAGACCCTTTTGATATCACGTTTCTCTCGTGGAAACCATAAGAGAATCAAATAAATCTGTAGATCAAAGTGATTCATATTAAATTGTATATCTATGGTTTCTCTCCCATATATTGTATATATTTGTACAAAAAGTGTTCTTTGCCTTTTAGAGTGTTAGGAGTTTGAATGAGTTCACAGTATGATTGCAATGTCTTTTTGGTATGAATGGTATATATAGGTGAGTTGTGACATGATTATCTTTTGTATTGTTGATTTGTAATGTGCTTCAAAAAAAGTATCTTTGAAAAAGAAAAAATATTTTGAAAAAAATAACCAAATGATGAAATGTGCAAATAAAATGCAGATTTGAATTGATTCAGTCTGAAGAGATAAATTCCTCCTTGCATACAGTCTTGTCCATATGCACGGTGTCAAATAGGTGTATAGAAATCACTTGGCAGTACTGGCATTTTGTTTTGGATTACTAGCCATGGAGAGTGGCAGGGTTATCCAGCGATCCACTGCAGCTGTGAGTTTCGTGATTGCTACTCCATAATGGAGCGCAGCGTTTCATCCTTGTCGCAAGAGATTTCTACACCGAGGTATCGGAGATCCGTCAGACACCACTCAAGTGGGTAGTCGAGGGGAAAGTCCGTAACCGCATCAGTGAGGGGGTAGAATTGCGACTTGGACCAATTTATGTGCACTCCTGACATCCTTCCGAATACTACAAATTCTCTTAGTAGGGGGTTAAGGTTCAGGTCAGGGTGTTTGACATAGAGCGTAATGTCGTCAGCGTATAAAGACACATCGATTTGACGCTGAAGGCATTGTATCGCACCATCTCGATGCAGCTGACGAAGTCTACAGGCAAGGGGCTCGACCGCAATCGCAAACAAGAGGGGAGATAATGGGCACTCCTGACGTGTGCCTCTGGTGATGGCAATGGAGTGCGAAAGGTGACCGTTAATGAGGACTTTCGCCTTTGGTTGCGTGTAGAGTAGACCCAGGAGATGAAGAGCTTTGGGAATCCCATGCAAGCCAGGACTGAAAATAGGTAAGGCCATTCAACCGGGTCGAATGCCTTGGTGGCATCTAGGAAGACAGCTGCTACCGGTAAATCAGGGTGAACCGTGCGAAGCAGAGAAAACAAGGTGCGTAGGTTATGAGAGGTAGATCGACCCGAAACAAATCCAGATTGATCAGGCAATACAATCCTGGTCATAAGGAGGGATAGCCGAGTAGCTAGAACTTTCGCGACGATTTTGACATCGCAATTTAAGAGGGAAAGTGGGCGGTAAGAACTGCAGGAGCTAGGATCCCTGCCGGGTTTCAAGAGCGAGGTAATGACTACCTCTCGCATGGAGCCAGGGAGGATGCCATCGCTCAGTGACTCCTCGTAGACCTCTCGGAGGACAGGGGCCATGATGTCTATGTAAGCTTTATAAAATTCGGCAGGGATTCCATCCAGTCCAGGCGCCTTACCATTCTTCAGTGACATGATGGCCTCGCCGATTTCATCTAGCTCGAAGGGGGCTGCTAGAAAGGCTCTATCACCATCACTGAGCCAGCAAAGTGCTACATCGCCCAGAAAGTCAGCATAATGTATATCGGCTGCAGTGTCAGTGGTGTAAAGTGTATTGTAGTGAGAAGTAAAGGCATTGAGCAGTGCATCTGAGTCCCTGGTTGTGTGCCCCTGACAGTCAGCGAGTTCTAGGATGGTGTTGCGGTCACGTGGAGCACGCGTTAGCACCGCAAGCGCCTTTCCCGGTTTGTCTCCCTCGCAGTACTTTCTAGCCTGCCAATGTTTTCCCCGGAATTTTGTTTCCCTATTAGCCTCTTCTTCGTATTTTGACAATTTGTCTCTGAACTCCGCGTTTATGTCAGGACTATCGTCTTCCACCATTCGAAGTTCCAGAGCTCTCAGTTCCCTGTCCAATGTGTGAATAGTGTTCTGAATGTCCCGTAGAACCCCAAAACGTTTGGATATGCAGTACCCTCTTATGGTGACTTTAAAGGCCTCCCAGATGTGTTCGACAGTCTACTGTTCCCTTGTTCCTGGGGAAGAAAGCGGCTATTTCCTCTCCTAGCTCGACTCGGAACAAGTTGTCTAGTAGTGCCGCAGGTTGTAGTCTCCATTGCGGCCTAGGGCTATCCCATCCAGGAATGAGAGTATGCATCAGGATAGGGCTATGGTCAGAATATGTTCTTGCCAAATGTGTCACTCTCAAAACCCCCGCAGTGATCTCTTTGGTGATAAGAAAATAATCCAATCGTGCCCATGTGCCCGTCTGCGAGGTGAAGTGTGTGCCCTCCCTCCCGTTAGAGTGTAGGCATCGCCATATGTCCACCAGTCTGCCTTCAGTGATCACGGCCTCCAGTGCCTCTCTAGCCCTGGGCTTATAGTGGCTCGCTCAATCTAATTGTGGTATCAATGCCAAATTAAAGTCCCCCCCCCAGATAACATGGCGGGACCCTACGTCCATGATTTTGCCCCAGAGTGTATTAAAGAAAGCGGGCATATCTAGGTTAGGAGCATAGCAATTAATGAATGTAAATGTGTCACGGCCCAGTCGCCCCCATAGTAGAGCGTAGGGTCCTTCACTGTCTATCAAGTCTCCGCACTTTTGGAACGGCACGGTGTGTCTAAGGAGGATGGTGACTCCCCTCGCGTATGTGGAATAAGAGGAGAATATACGGACTCCAGCCCATTTACTTGCAAAGGTGGCCCGCACTTGCGGTGACAAGTGAGTTTCCGGCAACTTGGACATGGTGTCTGTTAAGATAAGCAATCACATTTCGACATTTTTTGGCATTATTAAGCCCTCTAACATTCCATGACATGCAGTTCAGTTGTGCATCAGTTCTTAAGTCCGCCATAGGCAAAGAAGCATCGATTTATCCAATCTTGTTATTCGTGATGCAGCAGTATCTGCTCTACTCAGACGATATAGTTTACCATGGCATTTTGTAACTCTACCATCCACTCCGTGTGTAAAACGTCCCTCCCCAAACCATCCCATGCCCCCTCGCACTACAGCACTCCCAATCATGCCAGCAGCCGCCTTTTCCCCCCCTCTTCTCCCCCCTCCCGCTCCCCCCTTCAACTTCAACAACTTAACATTATGCATGGGGAGCACCAGTGAGGGAAGCAACATCAAGGGCGCACAGCCACGTCTCCCGCCGATGGCCTCCCCTACTGTACCGCACTCGGTGGAGGCCAGGGCAGGAATAGTGGTCCTTGGAGTACATTACCACTGGAGAGATCAGTCAGTCCTGTTCTGCGGCTTGACGTCAAAGCCCTCCGCGTTCCCGAAGCAAGGGCCGGGAATAGCAGTTCAAAGTGACAGAAAGTCTGGTTGTGTCGATTTCATGTGATCAATGTTCATCCGCTGCTGAGGATGGGTCTTCTTCCGGGTCCGCCTCAGCATCACGGCCACCCCTCAGAGCCTTGCGAATCATTTTCAAAAAGTCTTCAGCTTTTTGGGGATTTGTGTAAAAACGATGCTTCCCCTGATGTGTGACTTGTAGCGTCGCCGGGTAGAGTAGGGCATATTCCAGCTGGGCCTCCCGCAGTTTCTTCTTCACAGGAATGAACTTGCGTCGCTCCTCCTGCACTAGAGGTGTGAAGTCAGGATATATGGAGAACGTGATTCCAATGTAGTGCAGGGTTTGTTGAGTCCGGGGTGCCCTCAGTGCCACATCTCGGTCGCGATAGTTCAATAATTTAGCGATAATCGGCCTAGGCGGCATTCCGGGCTTGGGGACAGGAGCCAATGATCTGTGCGCCCTCTCGATAATGAATTGAGGTGAAAGCGCATCCTCCCCTACCGATCCTTTGAGGAGCTTCTCAACATAAAGTTCCATTTTACCCGTGTCTGTGGATTCCGGAATACCCGTGACGCGTATGTTGTTGCGTCGGCTACGGGCTTCCAAGTCCTCGTTTTTAGCGGCTATGAGTCGAAGCAGGTTGTCCATGCGGGCCAATTGTGTGGTGTGGGAGGAGGTGATGTCGTCATTATCTGCGATTCGCTGTTCCGTTGACGTTATCGGTTCTTTGTGCCGATCTACCTTATGCACCAGGGCGTCCAGCCTAGATGTCATCCCGTCCACTTTTTCCACCACAGTGGCGAACCCCTGCCTCATCTCTTGGAACAGGTGGTGCAGGTCAAGTTCCTTGGTGGGAGAAGCAATGGCAGTCGAGTTTGTATCACTGGGCCCTGGTTCAGCGGGCACTGATTTCGTACCTCTTTTTGAACTGTCAAAGCTTATTTTTGTCTGGCGGTTTTCAGGACGCACCATCTTGTTCTCTGGTCGCTCTCTCCCCGTCACCCCATGTTCCACCACTGCGGCTCCGTAAGGCTCAAAGTGCGGGGTGGTATAGCGACGACAGCAGGCACCTTCCGAGGCAGATGTCCCCTCGCCTATGCACTCAGTGTTTAATGCTTGAAGCGATCTTCGCGGCGATCGAGATCTGCACCATGGGGGACCCGAAGCACCAGCCGTTGTACGCATTGCTAAATCGTGTAAGGGGTAGGCACAGGGAATTGTCAACAGTGGTTATTGTCCATTGATACGCTGTGTGCAGTTTGCTCTGATCCTAGTAACACTATGTGGTAGCACAAGCTCCGAGTCCATAGCAATGAACCATTGGCGTCGTTATAAGCGTGCAGGCAGGTCAGCGGTAGGCTCTGCAACCTCGCTGGTGCGAAAATGTGGTCAGCTCAGTCATCAGCCCTAATCTCAGATGGCCGCAGCAGGGTGCCGTGGTAGCAACCACAGTTTAGGGTGGCCGGCGAGTTACCAAGTGTTCAAGGGCCCAAGTATATCCATAGGGCCAGGAGGTGTGCAGACCCGGTAACGTTGCAAAGTCACTTGCAGCAAGGGTCCCGGGGGATCGAGTCTCCACTCCCCTCCTGACCACCGGCCAGTCGCCGAAAATGAAATGGACGCTGCCAGTTCTAGGTACTCCTCACCTTTTGCAGCATAGCGGTGGGAGCTGCAAATGTCCGACACTGCTTGGTGTCACCGGGGGTCGTGGCGGCAGCTTCAGCGCTCCTCCCGAGGGCCGTCCCACAGCACAGGCCGTGCAAGGATGGAAGGAGCGCTCCCCAAGAGATGAGCCCGCTGGCGAAGAGCCGAGGACACCGGGCAAGCCCACGTGGGTAACAGGCAGCCCTCGGCGATGTCTGCAGCCCGCGCCGGTGAAAGGGACCAAAACCAGGCACGTCCCGAGCGCCGAGACCAAGGGCGCGGGTTGGGCTCGTGGCAAGCACCGGCCTCGCGTAGCCCTCGGCGGCCGACCTCCTCACCGCGCAGCTTCCGAGGGCACTGTCGGCAGATTTCCCAATGATGATTTCGCCGGCCCAGATGTCGCCAGCGGCCCAAGCTTCGGGTCGAGTGCAGAGGGCAACTTACTGCAACAGATGGTGAGTAACATTGAGGTTTTACTCGCCAGTGGCAAAGGATATTTGATGGATAATGCGCCAAGGAACGGGAGCTACTCAGCTAGGCAGCCATTCCGTGTGCGCGCCCTCTAGCGCCCCAGGTCTTGACAAAGTTAGATATATATAAGGGTGTCATACCTGACTTACAGTGATTGGTTACGGAATATGGTTAATCTCTTCACTATTGTGTAGAGCATCGTTAGATCTAGGGTCTCTAGTTGGCAGAGGTAGGTACCAATATCCAAATAGGGGCCCTTGCTTCTAGTCAGGGTAAGGGAGATACACTTTTTACATAACCCCTGTCACCCCCTTGGTAGCTTGGCACGAGCAGACAGGCTTATTAAAGGCAATGTGTAAAGTATTTGTACCAACACTCACAGTAACAGTGAAAAACCCAACAAATGGACTCCACACCAGTTTAGAAAAATCAAGTATCTATCTAAACTACACAAGACCAAAACGAAAAAAAAACATACACAGTTCAAGAATATGACTTTCAAAGAGTTCTAGGGTTTGCGTCAAAATAATTCACAGTTGCCTCCCGTTTAGCCCAAAGTACCTGTAGATGCGACAAAAGTTCCAAGTGTAAGCTGCAGCATTGAAAAACAAGCTATGCGTCACTCCTGAGACCCTGGGGAGGCAATGAGACCACCCCGCTGCACGTGGGCATGGTGTGACGAATCGGTCTTTATGGGGAGGGATGCAATACCTTGTATGGATTCCGGTGCGCAGGTTCGGTAGGAAGTATCTAGCACAGGCACGATGATCTTCGGGCGGTGACGATCTCAGTAGCGGCAGCGATGCGAGGTGCAGCGTCAATCTGATCCTCTTGGGACCCCTCGATGCGATGGCTCTGCGATGATTTTCGCAGCGATGTGATGTGGTCCACAAGCAAGCAGTGCGACTATCTCACCCAGCGAGGACAGGCTCTGCGACGATACTCGCAGCGACAGGAATCTTCCGGCACCGGGGAGATGCGTTCCGCAAGCGAACGATGCGTCTGTTCTTGCAGCGGCAACAGGCGCTTCGGCGATCTTCGTGGCGACAGGAATTTTCTGCACTGTTGACGATGCGCTCTGCAAGCGAGCGATGCGTGAAAATTGCAGAGCTTCTTTTCTTCTTGTCCAGCTCCCCAAACAGCAGGCACAACTTCCAGAGGCCCCACAATTGGATCAAGCACTCTAGGAAGGACAGAACTCACTCAGCAGAGTTCAGGGTGAAGTCATTTTGTTCCTGAGACTTCTTAACAGGAGGCCAGCTCACCTCAGGCCCTTGGAGATCTCTTCAAGCAAGGAGACACAGCCACAGAAAAGTCCTTCGCCTCGCCTTGGCAGCAAAGCAACTACAGGTCAGCCCACAAACACACAGCAGGAAAGTCTTCCTCTTCAGTCTTCCAGCTTTCTCCTTGGCAGAGGTTCCTTCTTGATTCCAGGATGATCTAATTTTCTGAAGTCTGGGTAGCCCTTTTTATACAAATATTCTCTTTGTTCTCTGAGGGCAGAGAGGCCTTGGCTTGGTCAGAACCAGTTCTTGTCAGTCGTGGAGCACTTGGTTTACTTGACTTCTTTCCTTTGAAAGAGAGGGACAGGGTCGTCAGCCGCCCAGCAGGAGGTGGAGCCCTATTCAGGCCCAGGTGCTATCCCCTCCCACCACTCAAGATGTCAGGGATGACTCACTCAGCCTCTGGGAGCCATCCAGCCTCGGTCACTCTCAAACCAAACAGTCAATTCACAAACAAGCCAAGGCACACAGAAAGGTCAGACAAGAAAACAGACACTTTCTAAAAGTGCTGTTTCAAACACAGGATTTAAAAATCACCCTTCCTAAAAGATGTATATTAAATTCTGAGTTCAGGGATACCAGACTTTAATTTTCTATCTTGCTCCTATGGGAAGATATGCAGGTAAACATACACAGCATTCCCCATTATAGCCTATGGGCAAGATAGCCTTTCAATAGTGAAAAATGAAAATGGCTGTAATTCACTACCAGAGCATGTCACCCACACTAGTACATGCTCTACTTTTCACATACACTGCACCCTGTTAGGCGGGTACCTAGGGCCTCCTATAGGGGTGTCCAATCTGTACAGATAGGGAAGGGTTAGGCCTGGCCAGTGTGGACACTGGTCAGGTCAGCATGGCAGTTAGCAACTGCACACAGGCACTGCAGTGGCATGCCTGAGACACCATTTTAGGGCTATTCCTGTGGGTGGCACAATCAGTGCTGCAGGCCCACTAGTAGCATTTGAATCACCAGCCCTGGCACACTCGGTGCACTTTACTAGGGACCTACTGATGAAACAAATATGCCAATCATGGATGACTAATCACAATAACAATTTATACAGAGCATATGCACTTTAGCACTGATCAGCAGTGGTAACGTGCCCAGAGGCTATTGCCAACAACCACAGGTCAGGAAAAACAACTGAGGAAGAAGCAAAAAGTTTGGGGATAACCTTGCAAAAGGGCCATTTTCAACACAACCTCCTTCCAGCCTAAAGCGAGGGTAGACCAAACGATACCTCGATGGGATTCCCTGCATTGGGAGATAGAACACGGAACCTGGCCCAAACAGCAGGGGACTATTCCTGTTCTACACCTTCCTGAACCCAGTTGGATCCCTCTATCTATACTCTCAGGGTCCACCAAGCCAACCCTTGTGGAACCCATCTCCTCACCTGTGGACAAAATCTGTGCAGCACCTAAACTTAACTTGTTCATAGGTGGGTCCCAACAGAACGACAGCAAGCCACAGTGGCCACTGACAGTGGTGAGGAATGAGACCCAGGCCTTATGCCTCTCAGGGCTCTCAAACCCCTGTGGCGACAGAGGGTGTGGGGCAGTAGCCCCGGGTGCTTGGCAGCCTTTGTCCACTCTCCCTCCTGTCAGGTCTGGTCTGACATCCTGACACCAGTCCCGGGCCTGTATCCGGTGGCTGGACAGGAGGCTGGGGTGGGCTTCCCCATACCCGGTCCCCATCTTCCTTGGGGGTCTGTACCATTCTACCTGGAGCGGTACCCCCTTCTAGAATAGTCAGGGCACCTGTTGCAGGCGTACTGCACCATTTACCCAGTTCAGGGGTTCTCTCCTGCAACTGGGATTCCAGGTCAGGGAGGACACCCCGAACCTGGCTCTTCAACCTAGGGTCTAAACCCTCCAGGCGAACCGGGGTCAGAGGCAAGGACTCCCTCCCTCTGCACCCCCTTCCAGAGTTCTGCACCTTCCCACTTGGAGTGGTACCCTCAGAAGACAAACTGGTAGGAACACTGTTTACAGATGTCCCTCTCTCCAGGTCAGGCAACACCTGAACCAGACTTCCCAACTCAGGGGCCAACCCCTGCGGTGTAACACTTGCCCGGCGCACCAGGACTTCACTCACAGATGTGTCCATGCTGGTAGACAGTACCCACTGGCCAGCAGAACGGTGTGGCCCAGTGCACCCCAAGGGTGTAAATCCTGCCCAGGTCCCAGGGGCAACCCTGTCCACCAGGACAATCAGCCACAGGGGCCACAGACAACGGGAAGTGATGAGAGCCAGGCCTCATGCCTTTCAGGCCTCTCTAACCTCTGTGGCATCAGAGAGTGAGGGGGCAGTAGCCCCAGGTACCTGGCACCTTTCCTCCACTTTCCCTCCGGCCAAGTCAGGTAGGGCATCCTGACACTGGCCCGCCAGCCCAGGGTCTGTACCCTCAAGCTGACCAGAGGTCACGGGCGAGGCTATCCTTCCCCCTACCTCTCCTTCTGGGGTCCTGCCCTCTCCTCTCAAGAGAGTCACCCTCAGAACACAACTCACCTACCAGTTCAGGATCACTCCCCAGCAACTGTACTCCTAACCTAGGGTCTTAAACCTGCGGTTGAACCCTTGACTTCTGGGCACTCACAGTAACCCCCCCCCCCCCCGAGGGCGACACATGACTCATGTGTCTTGTGACAGTCCGCCTGGCGCAGATCTCCAGACTCTTGTACACCTGACAGTGCGCAAAGATCCCCAGGACAGAAGTGGTGTCACCATGGTCATTCCTTGTGAAACTCAGCCCTTCTGGTTGGTCCCTGACCCACTGGTTCTTCCACTGGGGAACTCATCCCCCTCTCACCCCTCAGTCTGGACTTCTGCACCCTTCCAAATGGAGTGGCACCGCCAGAAACCAGAATCACTGGGGCTCTGTTTACAGATGCTCCAGGTTCCCCTGACACTAAGAGATCCCCTCAAATGGCCTTCTAGTACAGCCTTGGTCCCCAACCTGGTGTTCCCTTAAGGAACCCTCCAGGCCCAGAGACTGGGTTTCGGGCACACTGGGACCCACAGTCCAGCACTCACTCCTTCTCCAATGAGACAGGACATGAGCCCCTATACCCCTCCCACTACACTGGGACCTAACTGTGCTACACTGAACCTCTTCCACCTCACAGGTTTGGAAGATCTCTACACCACTCCTTTTGGGATCACTCCCCAATGCGTCTCTTCAGACTCTCTGGACTCCACCAAGAGATCTGCCTCCTGCGCAAGCTCCCTGGGATCAGAGAACTCACACTCCACCGGGTGTTGGCATGGCTCTGGAAAACAGGGACTTAAAATACGCTCTCCAACTAATAAATCACACCGTCCCCCACAGTTGTTAACCAAGCTACCCTTTGCCTCACCTTCCAGAGCTTTACAAGTACCCCACAACACTCTCCTGAGACTGGCAAGACAGTATCTGACGGTCTCTGCCACACAACCCACACTCTTCTGATCGGTCTTCACACTCGCACACCAAGGTTTCTACCATGGGGGAACCCCTCTCCCCGTACCTCTCACCTAGAGTGAGTAGAGTGTCCCTCCCACCACTAGGAATATGATCCCCTGTGTCAGTCCCCAATCTACTTCAGGGACACCGCACACCACTGGAGCTAGATCATAAACCTGAACTCCCTGGAGTATGTCAACCCCCTCCCTCAAGTCAGGCGCCACATCTCTGGGTATTTGAACCTTTCTCTCAGCACTAGATACCATAATCTTGCTGCCACCATCTGAGCTGGACTCCATTTCCAACTCAGCCAAGCTCACTTCTTGAGCTACCCATTTTTCTTCTTCAGCTGAGACACTCATAGCCCCAAGCCTCTCGAGCTCCAAATCAAGCTCCCTCATTCTTAATTCATGTGCCAAGGTCAATTTGAATTATCCAAGGCATACATCTTCTGGCTCTCCTCTGTCGTGTTCTGGGCCTTTATTTCCATCAGCTTCAACTCAAGCCTCAGGACTTCTAACTCATGATCTCTAGCCCTTTGGTTTTCCACCAACTCCTCTGGGGAAAAAAGTCTAGCGGAATGGTTGCTGCCAGCCCTGGAGGCTGCTCTGGGCACAAGCAGATCCTGTGACCTGAAACCATCCCCTTATGCATCCTTATCCACTTCTGCACAATCTGTCTCCTCAACCTCTTTGGTCTCTCTCCAGGCCCTTAATGCCTTCTGCAGCTCCTCCTTCCTGGAGCAGCTCTACATGGGACAGCCAAAGCTCCTGCAAAACTGCTTGAGTTTACCTACTTTGTAATAACTTAACGTTTCAATATCAAACTCCAGTTCTGCAACCTCACTTGCTGTTTACCATTCTGAGACATGATGCAAGGATACTTTCAGGGTTACGTTAAAAAATAGAACCAAAACAAAACAGTTTGTGGAAGCGTAGTTGTCTGCACTAGACTAGTGATGTACACCAATTACTGTGGGTCAAGTACAAATACAAGTTCAAATCCTCATCGCTGACAACCAATATTAGATCTGGGGGTCTTCAGTTGGCAGAGGTAGGTACCAATGTCCAAATATGGACCCTTCCTTCTAGTCAGGGTAAGGGGGATACACTCTTTAGATAACCCCTGCTCACCCCCTTGGTAGCTTGGCACAGTGTAAAGTACCTGTACCAACACTCACAGTAACAAAGTGAAAACTCCACAAATTGACTTCACACTAGTTTAAAAAATAAATTATCTTTATCTAAACTACACAAGACCAAAACGACAAAAATCCAACATACACAGTTCAAGAATATGACTTTTAAAGAGTTCTAGGGTTTGCCTCAAAATAATCCACAGTTGCCTCACGTTTAGCCCAAAGTACCTGTAGATGCGAACAAAGTTCCAAGTGGAAGCTGCAGCGTTGAAAAACAAGCAATGCGTCACTCCTGAGACCCTGGGGAGGCGATGCGACAGTCCCGCTCCACATGGGCGTGTTGCGATGAATCCGGTCTTTATGGGGAGGGATGCGATACCTTGTATGGATTCGGTGCGCAGGTTCGGTAGGAAGCGTCTCGCAAAGGCACGATGGGACGATCTTCGGGACGGCGACTATCTCAGGTGTGGCGACGATGCGCGGCACAGCGTCGATCTTCTCCTCTCGCGGCCCCTCAATGCGATGGCTCTGCGACTATGTTCAAAGCGACGTGATGCGGTCCGCAAGCAAGAGGTGTGACGATCTCACCCAGCGACGACAGGCTGTGACGATACTCCCAGCAACAGGAATCTTCCTGCACCGGGGCGAAGCGCTCCGCAAGCGAACGATGTGTCAGTTCTTGCAGGGGCAGTACAAAAGGGGGTGGGGATTGAGGGAGCATCTGAATCAATCCAACACTCACACCCAGTCAAAAGATCTGGGTTTAATCTATCACCGTTCTTTAGCCCACTCTGCCACCCCAGTTCAGACATGGCTATATGCAAATCAGTCTGACCCTGTGCCTCATGGGAACAGTCCAGCCCGAACTGCCAAGCCATGTCTTCCCTGGACCGGTAACAAGCTTCCGAGGACCGGTTTCTGGCATTCTTGCAGCCGCAACAGGAGCTACGACGATCTTCGTGGCAACAGGAATTTTCTTGCACTGTCGACAATGCACTCTGCAAGCGAGCGATGCATGAAAATTGCAGATCTTTTCTTCTTGTCCAGCTCACCAAAAAGCAGGCACAACTTCAAGAGGCCCCACAATTGGATCAAGCACTCTAGGAAGGGCAGAACTCATTAAGCAAAGTTCAGGGTGAAGCTGGGGGTGAAGTACTTTTGTTCCTAGGACTTCTTAACAGGAGGCCAGCTCTCCACAGGTAGTTGGAGATCTCTTCAAGCAAGGCGACACAGCTACAGCAAAGTCCTTCCCCTCTCCTTGGCAGCAAATCAACTGCAGGTCTGCCCACAAATACACAACAAGGCCGTCCTTTCGCTTCAGTCTTCCAGCTTTCTCCTTGGCAGAGGTTCCTTCTTGATTCCAGGATGATCCAATTTTCTGAAGTCTGGGTAGCCCTTTTTATACCAATATTCTTTTTGTTCTCCGAGGGCAGAGAGGCCTTGGCTTAATAACCAGTTGTGGTCAGTCCTGGAGCAATAAGTTTACTTGACTTCTTTCCTTTGAGAGAGAGGGGGGCAGGGTCATCAGCCGCCCAGCAGGAGGTGGAGCCAGCATTGTGGAAGGCAGGCACAGCCCTATTCAGGCCCAGGTGCTATCCCCTCCCACCACTCAAGATGCAGATGGGTCTGTTCAGCCCAGGGATGACTCACTCAGCCTCTGGGAGCCACCCCACCTCTGTCACTCACAAACCAGACAGTCAATTCACAAACAGGCCAAGGAACACAGAAAGGTCAGACAAGAAAACAGTCACTTTCTAAAAGTGCTGTTTTCAAACACAGGATTTAAAATCCACCCTTACTAAAAGAGGTGTTATTAAATTCTGAGATCAGGAATGCCAGACCTTTGCTATATTGCTCCTTTGGGAAGATATGCAGGTAAACATTATACGCTGCATTCCCATTATAGCCTATGAGCAAGATAGCCTTTCAATAGTGAAAAACGAAAATGGCTGTAATTCACTACCAGAGCATGTCACCCACACAAGCACATGCTCTACCTTTCACATATACTGTACCCTGCCCAGGGGGTACCTAGGGCCTTCTATAGGGGTGTCCAATATGTACAGCGTGGACACTGGTCAGATCAGCATGGCAGTTCGCAACTGCACACAGGCACTGCGGTGGCAGGCCTGAGACACCATTTCAGGGCTACTCCTGTGTGTGGCACAATCAGTGCTGCAGTACCACTAGTAGCATTTGAATCACCAGCCCTGGCACACTCAGTGCACGTTACTAGGGACTTACTGATGAAAAAAATATGGCAATCATGGATAACCAATCACAATAACAATTTATACAGAGAGCATATGCACTTTAGAACTGATCAGCAGTGGTAAAGTGCCCAGAGTCCAATTGCCAACAACCACAGGTCAGGAAAAATAACGGAGGAAGAAGCAAAAAGTTTAGGGATAACCCTGAAAAAAACGGCCATGTCCAACAATCATAGTTTTTTTTATCTGTCCCTTTTGTGAAGTGTATATTGACCTATATGGTCAAAATGTGGCCAAATAAAGTTTTGACTGAAAAAAGAACTAGATTTCAGTTCAACATCTTTCATTTTCTTGTGTTGTCCCCCTTGAATTATAATTGGTCGGTTGATTTGACCTTCTGCGACTTACGCAAAGTAGCTTACATCTACCTTTTTTCTGCAACTTTTTTTGATAAGCAAATTTTTAACTATTTTAAATCACAGGAACAATTCAGCCATGTGAGAAGTTGGCCTGGTATATGATGACCACTAATTCTAGTGAGCACCTTGTACCACCTTGTACCAGTCTAAACTACCCTTATGGTGATTGGTTGTAAGTCAACCTTATAGACCAGCTATCCTAATGGTAGAGTGGACAAAGCAGTCTTAGGCTAAACTCAAGAGGGCATGTGAAGCCAGCTGTGTTTTACCATATGCAATCCCTTTTATTACCAAATGAAAGGACACCACACAAGTTATATATTATAAAAATATATGTATTAATTTCTAGAATAATCCCCTTAACTCTTTATGAGCACAGGAGCACAAGCGTTTAACAAAGAACACAGTATAACATACAATAAGCTGTACAATTATGGATTGGCCGGGTGGCCACTCAAACCATATATTAACCCCTTCAGCGCGGCGCGAATTTTCGCGCTGTGCTGAAGGTTCTAATGAGCCTATCGGCTCATGACGGAACGGTTCTGTCATGAGCACAGCTCATGACGGAACGGTTCTGTCATGAGCACAGCTCATGACGGAACGGTTCCGTCATGAGCACAGCTCAACCGACGCTCATGACGGAACCGTTACGTCATGAGCATGGAAGGGGTTAAGAAAGTGGCATAAGTATCACGTCACGAACAATGAACAGGCCTAGGGCCTTGGGAATCGCTGGGCCTACATTGGATTAACGAAGGTTAGGTCGGGAGAGGCCCACAGGATACGGGTGCGTTTACCATACAAGTCAATGGTGCGTAAAAATTAGAAAGTTATTAGTTTCAGAGACTTCCGACTGGACTAGAACTTAGCCACTTAAAACTAGGACACTAGAGGTGTAATCCCCTATGGGAGCACCGGAGTTAACTCGTCACCTCACCCACAGGAAGCGGGTGCATAGGTGCCAAAGTGTGTCGGGTTTCGTCGTGGAGTTCTATGGAGCCTGTAGATGAAGATGCTGCAGGCGGCCATGAGAGAAGAGTCCGGTTGGATCCAAGGGTGGATCGAAGATGTAGAGTACCTGAAAGCAGAGGGGACAGAGTTCAGGTCACTAGCCAGTGACCAGTGAGGAACCAGGAAGGAACCAGGCGATGTCGGTTTGCAATCAGGTGATGTCGAGGTGTTTGTCTCCGCTGCCACATGGACCAGGAAGGATCGAGGAGGTCCAGCTGGTGAACACGAGCTGTCTCACGAAGGCTATTGCTGTCGGCGGTGTCAGTACTCGATTCAGAGTCACCAAGACTTGGCAAAGGCAACCCACGCAGGATTCGAAGAGGGCTTCTTGATCGGACCAGGAAGGTCAGATCGATGGCTCCTTTTCAGGGGAGCTGGGGCCAGTCTGGAGCAACCAGACCAGCAGTGTAGTTTTGATGCAAAGGGCCCCACGCAGCACTCGGTGTGGAGAGGTGATCTTTGGTGGGGCTGGGGCTTCTCGAACCCCAATGCACAGCTTCGAGGGGACCTCAGGAGCTGCACAGGAAGCACTTAATAGACTTTTCAAGATGGCCGGTCCCACGTCTCACGTCACCTCCACGGGTCTAAGCTTTGCTAGGACTGTGGATCGGGCTGTTGGAAATCTGGGAGTCCAGGTCTTGTCGTTCTGTCGTTCGAGCTCCGGCGGGAGACAACGGCAAAGAAAATCTCGTCGCGCTGATGGTGCCTGTTAGCACAGGATGGCCACTCCTTGACCACAAGGGAGATTCTTCAGTCTTCTACGTCGAGTAGGATGACGAAGGGTCCAGATGTAGGTTTCAAAGTTTCAGTCAGGATGATCTAAATTGCATTGGCACAGCTCGTACCTTTATTCCAAATCAAGGGGCTGGATCACCTGCTAGGTCCCTCCTATGGGTGGAACCAAGGAAGGGGGTGGTTACAACCCTTTCCCTTTGTCCAGTTTCGCGCCAGAGCTGGGGCTGGAGTGCCCCAGCACCGGTTTGAAGTGGGCTATGCATGGGACGCCTTGCGCGCCCCAGGCAGTGTCTAGTTTCATTCAACCCTCCCTGCTACAATCCACTATCTCCTGTCTGGGGTGGTGTAACACCTCCCTGTGACAAGATACCATTTGTCCAGGCCTCCCCTGCCGGAGTTTTGGTCAGCAGTAGGAGGCCAGACTTGTGTCTGTGGCAGCAGCATCCATTTTGTAATGCTGGGGCTCTGGTCAGATTTAACCACATTTAAGCAAAGTAACATGTCTTCTCCCTCTAGAAGGGTGGAATGCTACCCCTGTCGCCAGAACTGGCGAGGGGGTAGTATTCCAAAGCGTATGACACCCTACACGACATGTTTTGATAAAGCCAAACCAAAGTTCGCAAGTAACCGCGAGGATTATAATGCACTTAAGAGTATATGGTATGGCATTATCCCAGAACAGCTAAGGGAGTTGGTCCCGACAGCTGCAGACAGGCTCAGCTCATGCTAGAGCACCATCTCACATAAAACCAAGCACTCTGCCTACAGGATTGATAAGGCCTATCATAGGAGTGACATATAGGTGTATATGTGTCCAGATCTAGGTTTAGATATAGGTATACTATATCTAAGCAAGGGGTGATTACACAACGTTGCCCCATCTGAGTGATCAGCCAGTTGTGTCAGTTTGGATAGCCAGCCAGGGGTGGCAAAAGATATGCTGCAGCCCCTGGTAGGCCTTAGATACACCTATGCCCTGGGTACCTATAGTACAATGTACAGGGGCTGATAATGTGACCCAATGTCCAATTGGGTATGTACCTAAAGTACATTGATGTGAATTTAGAGAGAGAACAGCAGGCTGTGGGTCTAATTAGCAGGCCCACAGACACATTAAGTCGAAAACCAGTAAAGGAAAAAGCAAAAATTGGGGTGACCATAGGAAAGCAGACCCTACTCTCCTACAAGCCAATACACGGAAATCACAAGTAGGAGTTCATTCGCACAAGCACTGTACCCTCCAATCACGTTCCCCATAAAAATACATAGACAGGAATTGGAACCAGGTTAAGCTGGACCCTCCACATTCCCCAACCACTTCCCCCACACTGTGCGGTATTTCTTAACGCACCCCTTAGCTTTGTAAAGGGCTTTCTCTTGGGTCACGCACCAGTCCACCCCTCTACGCCACCTATCCAGGGTGGGTGGTTGGGTCAGGGTTTATCCAGTCCGCCGCAATGTCCCGCCTGGCCACCATCACAGCTGTGTTGAAAAACAACGTATTCCTGGACCCATCCAGCCCATCAATGATTCCCAGCAAGGAGTGACGTGATCATGAGGAACCTCCCAGCCTAATACCTCCGTTAGCTTCATTTCAATGGATCCCCAGAACTGTCCTAAGCAGGGGCACAGCAACACCATAGAGAGGAAGTTGGCCGGGGCATGGTTACATCTTGCACATGAAGCATCCGGACGCAAACTCGATCGGTACAGGCGCAGAGGAGTGAGGGACGCGGTGTGCAAGTAGTAGAGCTGAATCAGCTTGAGTTTGGCAGAGACCGTGACTATTCTGGGGGCCATAAGGGCATCACCCCTGTCCACCTCGTCAAGGGGGCCCACCCATTGATCCCCCAACTTGTCTAGGAATGTGGGAGTATGGTTGATGAGGGTGCGGTAAATGCGGGAACCCCCCCCCCCCTGCCCAAGTCTCCCAACATTGTTTGAGCCTCAGTGGGGCTGTATTCGGGGAGCCTGGTCTCATCTTTAATATGCACATGGAGGGCATGTCTCAGTTGCAAGTATTCATAAAACTGGGATGAATGTAGGGAGTTGCGAGTTTGGAGCTCCTGGAAGGACAGCATGTGGCCCCTTGCCCATACATCCGCTAGCTGTGAGATGCCAATAAGGTCCCAAGTTTTGAACCCGCAACCCACTAACCTCCTGGTGACACGCCACTTGCCAGAGGGGAGTAGATTGGGTCAACTTCCCCGTCCATCCGGTAAGACGGAGCAAGGCCCGCCAGGCCAACAACACAGAGCGCGTCACATCGGCAGTTGGTCGGAATGGGCCCCCCCATACATCATAGCCTGGATGTCCGTGAGCCCTAGTTCGCTCAGTTCAAGCCTGTAGGATGGATCCGATCAGCCCCCATTAAACCAGTAGTGGATTACCAGTAGACGCACCACCAAGAAATACAGATACAAGTGCGTCATCCCCATACTGCCATCGTAGGAGGGAACCTGGCAAGTCAACAGAGCCACGCGGGCCCGTCCTTCGCTCCAGAGAAACTTGCCGACTCGACTGTTCAATTCTCTGGACCAAGCCATGGAAAAACAGAAGGGGGTATTCTGTAGGACGTATGGGGAGTCTGAGGAGTATCATAATTTTAAACATGGCCACCGTCCCCAGGGGGTTCAGATGCAGCCTTTTCCAATTAAGGAGGTCCTCCTTGGCCTTCTTAACCAACAGGGCCACATTAAGGGACCAGCCCATCTCGGGAAAAAGGGTGATCCAAATCCCTAGGTATTTAAAGTACTGCCTCCGGAGTGGTATGGTAGACTGCCAGTCAAAGCACTCTCTAGAGCAGGGGTCCCCAAACAGGTCCTGGAGGGCCGGATCCATGCCAGATTTATTGGACATCCCGAGGGGGGTGCTAGAGGGCGCACTGCGGAATGGCCGCACTGTCGTGAGGCTCCCGCTGCCCGGAGCTATTATCCGCCTAGGGATCCTGATTACCATCGCTGCGCCCTGATCTGACCCCACAGATCTACTGGGATATCGACTGACTACCCACGGTCCAAATCCTGGGCCATTCGGAGGTTGCTGGCCGAAGTTACGAGGATCCCAAGTTTCCCCGACTTGCGCTCTGGAAGTCTGATGCCCCCTGGCCCGGCGTCATTGTTCATGCCAGTCAGGGGCTCTGCACGTGGGGTGTAGGCCTTGCTCCGCCCCTCTCCACCGGGCCCGCTCGCTGGCCGGGCAAGCCGTTTGGCTCTTCCTTGCTGTCGGACTTATCTCTTGGCTCCTACATCTGCCTGCCCAGATACCATTGCTCACGGAGGCGCAACGGATCTTCTTCCTGTTTTCTGGGGGCTCGCCCCTTTGAACTGGAAGCGGAGACGGCCATTTCTCGTCGTTGGGAGTGGCGGGCGTGCTGGCCTGCTCGTGCCCCCACGATTCGAGCTTTTTTTGGCCGTACCCTTTGTCCGACCTATATCCTGACTCCTATTTGCTTTGGTCCCCCACTGCATCACTAGCGCACCATTATGGGGAAGCCGGACACTAAACAATCCAAATTGTCCTTTGACTCTGGAGGGGCTAGGCGGGGGACGCGTTTGCTCCAGGAAGCCGGGACTTCGCGGTCCCCCCCCCCCCGAATGTCGCGGATAGTGTCCCGCAACCACCACCACCGGACTTTACCCAAATGATGCAGGAGATGAGGCAGGGGTTTGCCACTATAGTGGACAAAGTGGACAAGATATCGTCGCGCATGGACGCGGTCGTCCAGAAGTTGGACGTACATGAGGAGCGATTGACGGCGGCGGAGCAGCGCATTTCGGACCATGATGACACGGCGGCCACCCATACCACCCAACTGGCGAGAATGGACAATATCTTGCGTGTCATTGCCGCTAAGAATGAGGAGTTGGAGGCGAGGAGTAGGCGCAACAACGTGCGCATTGTAGGTGTGCCGGAGTCCACGAATGTGGGCAAAATGGAGACTTATGTGGAGAGGCTACTGGTGGGCGCCATTGGGGCGGAAGTGTTCTCATCCCAGTTCATCGTTGAGAGAGCACATCGGACGCTGGGACCTCGGCCGGCCTCTGGGGCTGCACCGCGCCCCATCATTGCGCGCCTTTTGAACTATCGTGACCGGGACGCCGCCCTCCAGGCTGCCCGCACTAATAGGGCCCTTTCCTTCGAAGGGGTGTCTTTCACCATGTACCCCGACTTCACGCCGATGGTGCAGGACCAGCGTCGTAAGTTCCTGGGGGTGAAGAAGAAGCTTCGGGATCTACAAGTGGACTACGCCTTGCTTTACCCTGCTAAACTTAGAGTGACGCACCAGGCTAAACAACATTTTTTCACCAACCCACAGCATGCTGAGGATTTTGCGAAGCGCCTCCAGCGCGAGCGAGCAGCTGCGGATCGGGGAGGCGATCGAGACCCTGAGGGTGAACATTCGGCGGCTGAGGAGGAGGTCGCCTGATTGTGGTGACTTTGGACTTTGTCTCTCTTTTTACTGTTTTTGGAGTATTCTGGACGTGTATCTTTTATATTGAGTTCTACTGTCTTCCTTCTCCGCATTTGTGGCCTAACTATTGCCCGCTTTTATTTTTGCTGGTGTGGGGGTCATGTCTTTATTGGGATGAGTGAGTGAGCTTTGTTTCTTGGGGTCGGTATGGCACCGCAGGATGGTGCTTTCTGGTGTCGCGCTCTGGGCACCCACCCCCCCGCGCCTGGGGCCGTCTGACACTTGTTGGCGCGGACACTGGCGTGGCGTGAGGGAGTGGCATCGTGCACCTCTGGAAGGTTCCCCAGAGGGTGTGCCCCATGTGTACCTTTGGTTTGGATTCTAGTCCTTTGTTGTGTGTTGGGGAACGGGGGGGGTGGGGGTGCGTATGGCCTGATAGTTGGGGTGGTATCAGGTGGGTGGATGGGGCGGGAATGAAGCTGTCCATGTATGTTTGCCCAGGACTCCTGGATCGATATGAGAGGTGCTGCTGCTGTTTGTGTGCACAGGTGTGGTGTCGCGCCCGCTATCTAGGCTGGTCCACTTTTCTATCTGGCGGAACGGATCCTGGGGTCCATGCTCCCGTCCATCTTGGGCCCGAGTGCACCGGCCGCCATCTTAGGCTGCCACGTGACGGGGAGCGCTATGCAAGAGAAACACGTGTGCGAGTTGTGGGTCGCATAAGATGGATTGGCGGCGTGCGGCGTGCAGTATGTTCTGAGTGCTTGTTGCATGAATGGTTTGGTTGGGGGGGGGGGAGTTGTTGTGGTTTTGGTTGATTGGTTCGGAGATGGCTGGGGAATGTGTGGAGTGTATGTGGGGGGTTGTCCGCGCCCTAGGGTGTGGACCTGTCGCTGGCTGTTGCTGGTAGTTGGATGCCCTGTATTTGCTTATTGGGTCCCGTGGGGCCCTGAAACTGGGTAATGTCGACTGCTGTTATAGATCAGATATCGATTCTGTCCTGGAATGTACGGGGACTTAATGATGCCAGGAAATGTCGTAGTGTGATCCAGTACCTGGACAGGCATGCTATTCATGTTGCTCTCCTCCAGGAGACGCATCTGCGTCCCGCTCCTTCCCCCAACTTTGGCGGGAGGTGGGCTGCAGCCAGGAGGTTTGCTTCCTATTCTTCTTATGCTCGGGGGTTGTCATCCTTGTTAAAAGATCGCTCGCATTTCAGGAACTGGGATTTGTGGGGGACCCTGAGGGGCGCTATGTGCTACTGTGGGGGCGGCTTGGGCAGAACACTGTTCTGTTTGTTAATTGCTATGCTCCTAATGTCGATACGCCAATTTTTTTTGTCACTTTGTGGGGTCATGTCCTTGCTGTGGATGCCACTTACATTGTGTGGGGGGGGTGATTTCAATTTTGCATTTCATGCCCAGTCGGACAGATCGGAGGGGAGCCCTCAGTATAATGTACAGGCTAGAGAAGTGCTGCGTGGGATTGTGGAGGAGGCTGGGTTGGTCGACAGCTGGAGGTACGCCCACCCTGCCACCAAGGAGGGCACTCATTACACCACACATGCTCGTTCATGGGCGAGACTGGATTATGTGTTTCTCTCTAGAGGGTTGGTAGCTGGTCTACGGGAGGCTACACATCTGGCTCGGACGTATTCTGATCACTGTCCGGTGAAGGTTGTTCTATCCGTCCCCGGGCTGCATAGGCCGCGCCCACCTTGGCGTCTATTTCCGACTGCTTTGCTTGACCCGGTGTTAAAGGAGGAGCTTGGTGTGGAGGTGGAGGCGTTCTTCCCTAGAAACAAGGGCTCTGTGGACAGCGTCGAGGTCATCTGGGAGGCGTTCAAGGTTACGATCCGGGGTGTCGCCATTTCTAAAAGTTGTGGAGTACTTCGACTGATTGTTCGGACCCTCGAGAGCTTGGAAGCTGACTTGCGAGACTTAGAACGCAGGATGCAGGTTGACTCTGATCCCGATCTTCTGGCGCAGTTCCGTTCTAAACTCTCCGAGTACGAGGAGGAGGCTGCTAGAGAGGCTAAGCATAGGGGGAAATACTGGACGTCGAGGCGATACTGTGAAGGGGAGCGACCCGGTAAGGTCCTCGCTGCACTTACTAGACATCCAAGGCATGGGTCGGACGTGTTGGAATTGGTGTCACCGGATGGCACTCGCTGTCGGGACACTTCGGAGATTCAGCGTACTTTTATTGATCATTATGCACACCTTTACACGACACAGCAGACGGGTGAGACTCGATACGGCGGATTTCTTGATGAGCTGGCACTTTGTTGCTTATCGGATGGTCATCGGGAGTACTTAGGCAGGCCCCTAGAGGTGGAGGAGGTCAGGAATGCCATCATGTCTCTTTCTAATGGGAAGGCCGCCGGTCTGGATGGCCTTCCTGCTGAATTTTATAAGTGTTATGTGGACACCATGGCCCCTGTTCTCCGTGAGGTTTTTGAGGAGTCCCTGGAGGAGGGACGTCTGCCGGGCTCCATGCGGGAGGTCGCCATTACGTCGCTGCTTAAGCCGGGTAAGGATCCGCTGGATGTGGGCTCCTATAGGCCCCTCTCATTGCTTAACTGCGTTGTCAAAATTCTCGCGAAGGTCTTGGCAGTGAGACTAGCCGAGCTCATGCCCGTTATTGTATTGCCTGACCAGTCGGGATTTGTGCCCGGCCGTGCTACCTCCCACAATCTTCGCACCTTGTTTTCGCTTGTATCGACCATTGCTCCCACTGTCCCGGTTGCCGCTATCTTTCTTGACGCCACTAAGGCGTTTGACTCTGTTGAGTGGGGCTATCTTATTGATGTTCTTTGTCGGATGGGTTTCCCCAGGATCTTCATCTCATGGGTTAAGCTCTTATATACTGATCCGATGGCGAGGGTAGTGGTGAATGGGGTGTTATCCCCCTCGTTCCCTCTTACGAGAGGGACCCGACAGGGATGCCCCCTCTCGCCCCTCTTGTTTGCTATAGCCATTGAGCCGCTGGCCTGTAGGATTCGTCAGTTTCACCAGCAGAGCGCCTTTAATTGTCTTCAGCGGCAGGTCGGTATTTCTTTATACGCCGATGATGTTACACTCTACGTCAAGGACCCTGAGAACAACCTTAATTCGCTCTTACGAGAGCTGGTCGCTTTTGGAGGTGTCTCCGGTGTCCATATCAACTGGCGGAAGTCTCAATTTTTCCCCCTCACTGCTGCTGTAGCTAGGTTTCCCCTTGACTACCCTCTGGAATGGTGTGATTCGGAGTTGCGATATCTCGGCATTGTCGTGTCCCTGGACAGAGAAGAATCGGTTCGGCTTAATTACGGTGTGGCTATTACTAAACTTGCAGATGATGTCACCAGGTGGATGTCCTTGCCTCTCTCCATGGCCGGTAGGGCGTCCCTTATCAAGATGGTAGTTTTGCCCCGCTTTCTTTATCTCTTTCAAAACCTTCCGTATCATCCTGGTCCTTATTTCTTTCGCAGACTTCGTTCCGAGCTCATGCGGTTGTTCTGGGGGGGCAAGCAGCCACGGGTGGCTTGGGCTACCCTTACGTTGCCCTATGCTGATGGCGGTTTCGACGTCCCTGACTTTGAGCTGTATTATCTCAGCGCTCAGGCGCATTACGCTTATCATTGGATGCGCCCCACGCCGTTTATGCCCCAACTTGCTGCTGAACATTGGGTTGCCCACCCGCTCCCACTGGAGGGGATGGTTTTGGGCAAGGTGTCAGATGTGGAAACGCCTTGCACGACGGTGACGTGCACGGTGGATGCTTGGAAACGGGTGGCTCAATTGCTGGGCGTTTCCTTTCTTTATTCGCCGGCCTTGCCTCTGTCTTATCATCGTGCTTTGTCGCTGTTGTTGGAAACGGGGTTTCAACGAATGTGTAGGCGGCTAGGCATCCTCACGTGGGGCGACTTGTTTCATGAAGGTGCCTTCCGTACGCAGGCTCATTTCTTCGGAGCGGCTGCTTGTTCCCCTCTAGAACTGTTCTACTTTATCCGTTTGCGGCAGGGCATGCGTGCTCTGCTACCAGATTTCCCTTCGGAGCCTGGGGTTACCCTCCCCCTCCACGTGCTGTTGGTTTCAGATGGGCGACACCTGGTGTCGAAATTATACGGGGCTATTCGTAGACAGCGTTCGGTCCTGGCCAATCGGGTGCGCGAGCAGTGGGTTGCCGAGTTGGGTGCTCCTATTACCGACGAGCAATGGAAGTACTGCTGTGGGCTCACGGCCAATGTTTCCTCTAGTTGTCGCCTTAAAATTATCCACTACAAGTTTGTTCAGAGGTACTATTATACCCCGGCGAGGAAACTACGGTTTCATTTAGCGGAGGATGACAGGTGTGCTAGGTGTCGGGCGGAAGGCGCTGACTTCCTGCACTTGGCTTGGAGCTGTGCGGGGGTGTTGGAATATTGGACCCAGGTTCATGAAGCCCTGCAGATTATGGCGAAGGATGGGGTGGCGTTTGACCCCTTAGTGATGTTGCTGGGCTACTCTAAGGACGTGCCTGCCTCTCACCGTAGATTTGTTGACGTGGCCCTGCTGCTAGCTAAGCGTAGGGTTGCTTGTTGCTGGGGTCGTGGCAGGGTGCCGCGCTTTCAGGATTGGGTGACTGACCTCATCTACTGTCAGGATCAATACAATATCTATTCTGACCTGATGCCTGTCAGGTGCAGACCGACGGACTTTTGGAGCCCGCTCCAGGTGTACCTCCTAACCAGAGCTGTGCAGGACTCTGATTCTGAACCTGGGGACCGTGAAGGGATAGGTTGATGGCAACATGGTGGGCTGGGATTTTACATTACACCTGCTGATCTTCCAGTATCGGGGGAGAGGCTGAGCTGTCTCCTTTACATGCGAGCTATTGGGGGCTCTAGTTCCCCTTACGACAAGTGTATGGCTGGGAATTGAGATCGTATCCCTGTAAGGCACCTTTATTTTATGTGTCCCTTTTATCTGAGTCTCCTTTGTTTTATTTGCTGTACGCTAACGGAATGTGTCCATACTGTGTTGTCTTATTAGCTTGCCTGGACATGCTGGATCATTGCTCTCTAATTTGCACTGTACATTTCGCTGTTGTTCCTTGTATTGACTGGTATCCTGCCCTGTACTTGCTTGTATCTCCTTTTTTGGTTCTGACGTACCATTGTAATGGCCATATGTGACTGTATGTATTGTGTATGCACTTCCCTTGACCCTGCTTGTCTCCAAATAAAGGTTTAAAAAAAAAAAAAAAAAAAAAAAAAAAGAAGAAGATTTATTGGACATCCCCATTGAGATACATGTAGTAATTTAAAAAATCTGGCACGGATCCGGCCCTCCAGGACCGGTTTGGAGACCCCTGCTCTAGAAAGATGTAGGGGGACCAGCACTGACTTCCCGGGGGTTTAGCCGCAGCACTGAGACCTGCTCGAAGGAATACAGCATCCGGAGGCAGTGTGGCCCAGAGGAGGCTGGGTTGGACAGGAAGACAAGTACGTCGAATGCGTACAGTGCTATCTAGTCTGTGTCCGTATTGGGCCACTCCCATCCACGGAGACTATCTTCCGCTCGCACGAGGGAAGCGCTGCAGGTCGCGTTGTCCCTCGATGCGGTGTAGGCAACGGCCCGTTGACGGAGTCGGTGGGTCCGAGGCGTGCGTTGCAGGGCGGGGCGTTGTTCGCTGCGGTGCTTGCAGCTTGCGATGCGGCGACAGAGGCGGAGTTCAGGAGCTGGCGTCGATCAGTCCGGACAGCGGTGCGTCGCGAAGCGTACGAGGCGGTGCCTAACTCCGATGCGTTCACAGGACTCTGAATCAGCAGCAGTGACCGCGGTCAGACCAGTACGAGTCTGTGTAGCAAGGCGTTGCACGCCGCAGTGTCTACCATTAGCGGTTCAGGCAACGGCTCGGTGACGGCGTCAGGACGGGGTCGGTGAGCTCAGAGCTTGCGTTGTTCGAGGTGGACTTTGTTCGATGCGGTGCCTACAGGACACCAGGCCGGTCGTGAGAGTCGGTCACAGCTCCCTGCCTCTGTAGTCACAGAAACAGCGTTTCGAGCAGCAATCCATAAAGGCTGGGGAAGTCTACTGATCCTGAGACTTCGGTCAGGGGGCAAGCGCTCTTCCATGCCCTTGGAGATCTTTCACAAGTTGAAAATAAAGTACAAAAAGTTCTTTCTCCTTCCTTTGGCAGTCAGACAACCACTGCAGGCCAATCCCCCCAAGCAGTACTTCAGCTTGGGAATAGTCTCTCCTCAGTTTCGTCAGGTTCCTCTCCTCAGCAAAGGTTTCTTCTTGTAGTCCAAAAGTGATCTAATTTTTTGGGATCAGGGTCCCAATATTTGTACCCCAAAATCCTTTGTTCTCCGAGGGGAGAGGGGAGAGGGGCCTGTGCCAAGTCCAAACCAGTTCTGAAGCACTCTTTTTACCAGACTTCTCCTTTCCTTTGACGGTGCAGAGCAGAAACAGATGCCCCACAGGAGGTGGAGCCAGCTTTATGGAAGGCAAGTACAGCCCTGGAGCACTTTGTTGACAGGATTCCTTCGCTTCTTTCAGTGTGCAGGGCAGAGACATCAGCCGCTCCTCAGCAGGTGGAGCCAGCATTGCGGAAGGCAGGCACATCCCTATTCAAGGTTCAGGTGCAACTCCTCACTCCCATCTAGATGCAGATCTTTCTATTCACCACTGGGCTGACTCATCCAGTGTCTTGGAAGCCCCAGCCCAGTCACTCACAAATCCCAGACAAGGAATACACAACCTAGCAGAGGCAGGCTTGTAAGGTTAGGTAAGGTAAGCAAATACTTTCTAAAAGTGGTATTTGCAAACACAGAATGTTAAAACCAACTTCACTAAAAGATGTATTTTATCATTCGGAGTCCAGGCATACTAAACTCTAATTTTTACCATGTTCTCCGAGTCTGTTAGGATTGTAAAATGTAATAACTAACGACCCATTCTGGCCTATGGACAACAGGTAGCCTTGCAATAGTGAAAAACGAAAATGGCTCTAATTCACTATTAGGACATGCCACACACATCAGGGCTTGTCTTACCGTATACTTACAATGCACCCTACCCTTGGGCCTACCATAGGGGTGACCAATATGAAGAAAAGGGAAGGTTTAGGGACTGGCAAGTGGGTGCACTTGCACAGTCAGCATTACAGTACCAGACTGCACGCAGACCTTAGACACATTTTACAAGGCTGCTTCTGTGGGTGGCACAACCAGTGCTGCAAGCCCACGAGCAAACAATTATTGCATACATTTACAGTAGGGGGCACTTGCACTGTGGCACTGGACAGCAGTGGCACAGTGCCCAAAGTATCCAACACCAGCAAAAATACATAAGGCAACATCAAAGAAAATATAGAAGGGAGACCCACGACAATGGTGCCAGGTCTAACAGTCAATGGACAGGAGCGCCAAATATGTCCGATTTGCCAGGGCCAGCTGCAGCCTGCGGAGGCAGTGGTGGGTCCCACACAGTCATGAACCCGCATTGATCCGGGTGTACCAGTAAGGCCAAGTAGGGTTTCAGCCGTTGGGCCAGAATGGTGGCGTAAAGTTAAATTTCAGTGTTGAGGAGAGATATTGGGCGGAATTCGGCACAGTTGGGAGGGAGGCTGGGATTTCGGGAGAACCACAATGGTGGCAATATCCGTTTCCGGCGGAAAGGAACCTCTCTCCACGGTTTGGCTAGGTGGGGCGCTAGGGTGCTTCGGTATGCTGCAGAATACTCCTGCGGAAGGCCATCCGGACCAGGGGTTTTACCCGGGGAGACCAGAGTGATCGACTCCTCAATTTCTTCCAAGGAGATGGGACGCTCCAGATCCTTCAGAACAGTTGGTTCCAGCCTAGGGAGGTCCAACCCACCCCGGTAAAGGAGAGCAGCAACGGTCAGCTCAAGGGTGTGCGCTGTATACAGCATCCGGTAGTATGCAGCAAAGGTGTGTGCCATTGTCACAGGAGCACATTGCACCGCTCCAGTTGCATCTACCACCTCTGGGATGATACGATTCGCCCTGGGATATGTGGCCAACCTGTGCAATATCGTACCATTCCTGTTCCCCCAAATGTAAACTCTTGCTACCGACGACCTCCAGAGGAGCTTGGCCGCAGCCATAGACAGTTGTTTAATATCATCCCAGATGAGAGCTAATTGTCGGGTCTGAGTGGCGCCCTCTGACCTAGATAGTAGCTGTTCCAATCGAAGCGCCTGCGCTGAGATCTCATGCAGCTGTGATTGCTTCTGGCTCGTAAGCTGTCGTTTTGCGAAACCTTGTATGGTCGCCTTTCCAGCCTCCCATAGGGTACCCGGAGAGGCAACCGAGCCCTCGTTGGTAGCAAAGTAGCATGCCAGCCTCCTGCCTGAAATCTTCATCCTGGAGAAACCAGGCATTCATCCTCCATGTTTGGCGGGCCGTGGGAGGGGGGACCCCGAGCTAAGGAGTATCGGGGAGCAGTCAGAAATGCCTCTGGGGAGGATGCAGACATCACAAATCAGAACAGTTGGGCGCGGGGACAAAGATCGCATCTATGCGCGCTTGGGTGTGGTGAGACACGGAGATATGCGTAAATTGGGTGCTGCGTCAGTGCCATATGCGACATGCATCGCAAAGCCCCAGGGACTCAGACCAGTTTTGCAGTTGTTTTGTGCTCACCGCCCGGACAGCCGACGGTGATCGGGTTAGCGTTAAGCTTTGCTACACGAAATTCCCTTATCTTGACTATGGTTGTCGGAAGCCATTTTGAATGTGCCGGCGGCCATTTTATATGAATGC
>NW_028250288.1:0-93656 GCF_964263255.1 Lissotriton vulgaris | reverse complement strand
CAGAGCATTGGGTGATACTGATAGTAGGAGAGAGTAATGACTATTATTACAAACAGAACTATCAAGATTTTTTCAACTTTAAGCAGAAAGCAAATCTGAAAACCATCTAGTCCAATTCTATGTTTCAGGGCTCCTATGTATTTCAGTGACCATCTATTTCAATTTCAGAAAAGCCAACAGCACATATCTAATAAAAACATTTTCAATAGACTTTTCCAGTGTTCTTTTTATGAGGTCTAGAGTATCAATTAAAATACTCAAGGAAAGGGCAAAGTAACGTTTGTTAAGTGCTCAGAAGAATGTCTTTCTTGCAGAATAAACATTATTCCTAATGCAAATATTAAAGCAGTCAGACATAATATTACAAAAACAATCCTGGCTGCAGGGAACCAGGAGGACCACACAGGGCCATGAGATTTAGAACAATGGGAGCAAAGGGCTGCTCCTCCTCAAAAATGGGATGACCGAAAGGGCACATTGCTAACAAAAAGAAGTCCTTGAGAAATTGAAGCCGCTGTACAACAAGCCAGAGGGAAGTCTTCTCCCTGTGTCCGTTTGAGCCTCACAGGCAGGCTCTTGTTGTTCCCACGGTGGAGCTGCACAACTCACAACTCAGGAAAATAATCACAGCCCCGGTTTGAGAAGAAAAAGTCTTTCTTTCAGGATAGGGCAATCACCTTTCGGGGCAAATACCCTCAATGATCCTGTCCAGTGCCTAAGGCTGTGCATCAGTTTTCTTCACTTTAATCTAACAGGCACCAAGAGACACAGCACCTGTACCCTAAACTCAAGCCCTTCCCTAACTCATGTGTTGCTCGACTCACGCACTGCTCTTTTGTTGGGGCCCCAGATTGTACCCAGTATGCCCAGGTATCTCTTGATCAACAAACAGAGGTGTAAACTTTCATTCACTTTGGGACCAGGAATCAGAGGCCTGACGCAACCCTTGTTTCAAAGGGAGTCACCTCAAGCAAAATCCTCCTTGCCATTCTGGTCGGTCTGTGACTCTCAGCTGGGCATCAAAAACTTGATTCACGACTTCTACTTTCTGATTTGTGACCCCGTCATTCGCTCAAGACAGTGGCAGGGGTAAACACTTCACATCCCAGTGCTTTCGGCCTTCTTCCTTCACTAAGGTCCTAGTTGCCAGCAATGCCTGTGCTTGTTACCTTCAAGCTGGACTGGTGCTGACTCCCCAGGCTGGATCTGATGTCCGAGCCCCTCTGGCAATGGTTGTAAAACAGCAAATATCTATTGGTGGACAGAACAAAAGGTCTTCAGACAAGGCATACAAAAAATTTAACAACAGATAGGATAGTCTCAGAATACTTCCTTAGTCATGGGGCGCCCCTTATATTAGCAAAGTGATTCCAAAGGGGATGATGGACGGAGCTTTCGGGCAAATCATACACTCACCCTCAGTCAACTGAGCTGGGTTTAATCCATCAACATTATTTTGCTCACTCCACCAACCCAGTTCAGACATGGCATATGCAAATCAATCAATCAATCAATCAAAGCATTTGTATAGCGCGCTAGTCACCCGGAGGGTCTCAAGGCGCTTGGGGGGATCCTCTACTGCTCGATCAGCCAGGTCTTGAGTTGCTTCCTGAAGACGAGGTGGTCTTGGGTCAGGCGGAGGTGGGTGGGGAGGGAGTTCCACGTCTTGGCGGCCAGGTGGGAGAAGGATCTTCCTCCCGTTGTGGCTCTTCGGATGCGGGGGACGGCGGCGAGGGCATGGCTGGTTGATCGAAGCTGGCGGGTGGGAGTGTAGAAGTTCGGGCGGTCGTTGAGGTATCTTGGGCCTTGGTTGAGGAGAGCTTTGTGTGTGTGGGTGAGGAGTCAGAACGTGATTCTCTTGTTGACGGGGAGCCAGTGCAGTTTTCTTAGGTGTGCGGAGATGTGGCTGTGTCGGGGGATGTCCAGGATGAGTCGTGCTGAGGCATTCTGAATACGCTGGAGTCTTTTCTAGAGTTTTGCGGTGGTACCGGCGTAGAGGGAGTTGCCTTAGTCCAGTCGGCTTCTGACGAGGGCCTGCGTGACCGTCTTCCTGGTTTCGGTGGGGATCCACCGGAAGATCTTCCGTAGCATGCGTAGGATGGTCAAGCATGACGAGGAGACGGCGTTGACTTGTCTGGTCATCGAGAGGGAGGAGTCCAGGATGAAGCCCAGGTTGCGTGCGTGGTCCGTTGGTTTGGGTGCGCTGCCCAGGGTGCCTCATGGGAACAGTCCAGCCCGAAATGCCAAGCCATGTCTTCCCTTGACCGGAAACAAGCATTCTGGGACCGGTTTCGGGTTCATAACCCTAATCAGCCAGGCTATATTGAAACCAGTGGCAAAGTGAGCAAGGGACCCACGTCTGGGCATACCCTGCCAATTCGAGACAAACAAAGCGATACCAAAAGGGATGATGATTGGAGTGTTTGAGCAAATCAAACACTCACTCCCAGTCAACTGATCTGAGTTTAATCCATCATCATTCTTTAGCTCACTCCACCACCCCAGTTCAGACATGGCCATATGCAAATCAGTCTGAACCTGTGCCTCATGGGAACAGTCCAGGCCCAACTGCCAAGCCATGTCTTCCCTGGACCAGAAACAAGCATCCTGGGACCAGTTTCGGATTCATACCCCTTGTCAGCCAGGCTATCTTGAATCCAGTGGTAAAGTGAGCGAGGGACCCCCCTGCTAACTTGGGATGAACAAAGCGATACCAAAAGGGACGATGGACAACTTCATCTATCTGAAAGTAAAAAAAAACAAGGACCTATTACACTATTTGAAGCAGCTAAGGAAGTCTGTGTTCATTTACTAAATTCGGAGGAAAAATGAAAAACAATACAGACATACTCTAAATCCTTACATTTGTGTATTCATATATTATTCATCTGAAGAACCTCAAGAAATTGAATTTTTAGAACAAGCATTCATTTGTGCTTCTTGCCTTAACAAGCTTGTGTTTTATAAGTCATAACCTTTCACTACTTGTATAGGACTGCAGACATTCTCTAAAATGATTTTTCTTTCATAAAGACACATAAATTGTACACTTAGGATCATGCTCTCATGTTATAGGCGCAGCAGGAAAATATAAAACTGCTAATTTACCAGGGATTCTTATTACACAAAGAACTAAAAAAAAAACTCAACTTAGTGGGTACATACATTTTTCCAGTGAAACTTGTTATGACAAACAAACTCCTATAAAACAATATTTTCCTTGCAAAAATGTTTGCTGAGGATCACATGGGTGTCTTTCCTGCATTCTACTTTTCAGATCCAGGCTATGCAACATCATTATTCACCAGCTCTAATAAGGGCTGCTAGCTTATTTAAAGAGACAAGCTAATAAACGACTAACAATGCCCTTGCAAAACTCTATGTAGCATGAGAATAACATATAGTTCCCCTTAAAGGTCAAATAAGGGAACAGCAATCTAGACTACTCAGTCAGTCAGTCAAATTTCTTTATTTCGGTTAATGAAAACCATAAAAGCAATGCAAAATTCATTATTACACATGTTAAAATTGTAAAAATTATGCACATGATTGCAATTCAATGTTTACAAAATAAAACAATTAAAATCTTTGATACAAGGACAAAATAAAATCAGTATCATAAACCATAGACCCACCACAGTTTCAAACAGTCCACAGTGCATTATTAGATAAATAAGTTTGGTTTTTGGGCAATTTCACCCTACAAATGAATTCAGCTGGGGGAGTCTCGTTTTGTTCAGGCGCGCTGACGCTACCAGAAAGCTGGCTACACTGTAGGTGACCTGGACAGAATCAAGCATTTGTAAGTGTGGGAGGGCAGGGCTCACCTGAACAAATTTTAATTCCTTCAGGATTGGGTTTCAAAAATGTTTGCGGGCCGCCAAGTAATGCTCACAGAACATTACTAGATGGAGCGTGTCCTGTGTGGAAAAGTTATCACAGGTACATGGTGGGGTATCTTCTGGGGTCCCCCACTTTGGATGAATTCCCAATGTAAGGTGAATGAGATTAAACCTAACTCTGACCAGAAGGAAGCGATGGTAGGGCTTAGTCACATACTTCAGGTACGGTTCCATAGCTGGGGAGATTGCCCTACCATAAATTGATCTCACTGTGGGTTTCCTAAGTTCAACCTCCTCCCTCTCTAACTCCAACAAGTTGCGAAAGTTATGCTTAATCCACCCTACATCCTCATTCCTTAGGCCCTGTGGTGATAGATACATTTCCGGACGCCCTGGCCTATGGCATGCCGCTCTAACATACAAGAGCCAGGGTATTCTATCTGCTCTGTCTAGGGCCACACAGTCCTTGAGTATTAGGTGGTTTAACGTAATGTCCTCGTTCAACCAGGTTTTAACCCATCGTAGCAAAGGGGCCATTTTAAGATGGTCAGAAACATACCCCAAGCCCACTTCACAGTGAATCGAAAATGTGGGGGATGATTGTGGGAGTGACAGAAGTGATCTGATAAACTTATTTTCTATGATTTGGATCCCGGGTGATAGCACATAGCCCCAGATATCAGACCCATATGAGGCAATTGCCATACACTTTGACTTATAGATCCTAATCATAGCCTCCATGGGTCTTGCTCCCAATCTCTTTGAGAAGTTCAAGAGAGCTGTGGTAGATCTGGCAACCACATTGCTCTTGAGCTTCAACTGGGGACCCCAGTTCCCCCTTTCATCAAATACAACTCCCAAGTAGCAAAAAAAAAGGCACCCTTGAAATTGCTGAACCGTTACATGTAAAGGTTTTAACCTTCATGTTCTTTCTGCGTATACCGGTCACCATTACATGGGATTTTAAGGTATTAATTTTTAAGTCCAGGGCTTCCATAAAAGTACAAAAGTGATCTAACAATCTCTGCAGCCCCATGTCTGTACGTGCAAGTAGGACGGCATTGTCCGCGTACAGGAGGACCGGAATGCCCGACCCTCCCATACGCAGAACGTCCAGGGTGGCCAGGTCCAGGGATTTGCCCAAGGAGTTGATATAGATCGTAAATAGAAGAGGGGCCAGAATGCAACCTTATCTGACCCCCTTCCCGATCTGAATTGCTCAGTACACCTGCCATCCCTTGTTACCCGAACAGAATCCGACAGGTTCTGATGGAGATCACTTAAAAAATGACATTTCACATTTTATTCCCCACATTGTGGTTAAAATACTGCTAAAATGTCAACTTTGATGCTAGGAGTCATTTATTATTCACAGTAGGAGTATTAGATATCATAAGGATCAAAAATGATTTTTAGTGCAATTATTTTCAATAAAAAGAAATCCTCATATAGTCAATCTTTTTTTTCTTAATAATGATCACCAACCCTTTTGATGGTTCCACTTCTGAAAAGTAAGCTCCTAGCCCTCAACCCCGGTCGCGCCCCCACCTGCGTCCAAACCGCTCCTGGACATACCCATGGACCTTTCTCCTGCTACTCCTGCAAATTCTTTGGCACCGTCAACAACTCCGCTACGATCACACCTCAGATTCCCGACCCCAACCACCTACAATGCATCCTGCTCAACACCCGATCGGTCCACAGGCACGCCATTGACCTATGGCATCGACTAGACACCATCTCTCCGGACGTCGCCTTCCTAACAGAAACATGGATGAAAGCTTCCTCCGCCCCAGACATCACCATTGCCATCCCTGAAGATTATAAGATCACACGCAAGGACCGTACTGGCCACACAGGAGGAGGAATCGCTATCGTCCATAAAAAATCAATCCGCATCTCAACCAGCTCTGACGCCAACCTCACCAACTCCGAACACCTTCACTTCCAGATCCACATCGACCCCAAGACCACACTCAGAGGCACCCTCCTCTACAGACCACCTGGACCCCGCGCAAAATTCAGTGAGGACATCACGGACTTCATCACTCCACACGCGCTCCCCTCCAAAGACTACATCCTTCTGGGAGACCTCAACTTTCACCTTGAAAAGATCAACGACCGCAACACCACCACCCTCTTGGACAACCTCGCCAACCTCGGACTTAAACAACTGGTCACTTCCCCCACCCACATCGCAGGTCACACACTCGACCCCATCTTCACTTCCAGCAATCATGTCTCCTTCAGCCACACTACGGATCTCCTCTGGACTGACCACAGCTGCGTTCACTTCACCTACAACAAGCCAAAACCCATCAACCACCTCCAACCAACTCTGCAAAGAAACTGGAACAAAATCACCATCGACCAGATCTCCTCATCGCTCCTTCTTAACACCCCAGCCCACTCTTCTAACCCAGACCAAGCCACCGCCAACTTCACCCTGTGGTTATCCAACACCGCCGACACCTTAGCACCACTGAAAAAACGTCAAAGCAAACCTGGCAGCAAGAAGGCCTCATGGTTCAACGATGATCTTAAGAAGTCCAAGAAACTCTGCCGCTCCCTTGAAAAGGCCTGGAAAAAAGACCCAACCACTAGCACCAAGGACGCCTTCAAAAACGCCACCCGCACACACCACCAACTAATCCGAAAGGCCAAGAAAACAGCATTCAAGGATCGACTTGACAACAACGCCCACAACAGCAAGGAACTTTTCAACATCGTCAAGGAATTTACCAATCCCTCAGCCAACTCCAACGACATCACCCCCTCTCAAGCCCTCTGCGACTCCCTAGCCTCATTCTTCCACAACAAAATTGCAGACATCCACAACAGCTTCGACAACCAACCCGGAGACCAACCCACCCAACCATATGATGAACATTCTCCCCCCTTGAACACCCTTAACGACTGGAACCCAGTCTCCACTGAGGACACCATCCGCCTGATGAACTCCATCCACTCAGGATCCCCCACAGACCCATGTCCTCACCACATCTTCAACAAAGCAGACTCCGTCAAAGCACCGCACCTCCGAGACGTCATCAACTGCTCCTTCAACTCCGCCACCTTCCCAGAAAGCTGGAAACACGCTGAACTCACCGCCCTTCTGAAAAAACCCACAGCGGACCCCACCGAACTCAAAAATTACCGCCCCATTTCGCTCCTTCCATTCCCGGCCAAAGTAATCGAGAAAGCTGTCAACAACCAGCTCGCCGCTTTCCTCGAAGCCAACAAATCCCTCGACTCCTCACAATCTGGCTTCCGAGCAAAACACAGCACTGAGACCGCCCTCATCGCAGCAACAGACGACATTCAAACTCTACTGGACAATGGAGACACAGTCGCCCTCATCCTCCTCAACCTCTCCGCAGCCTTTGACACAGTCTGTCATAGCACCCTTCTACAGCGCCTCAGAAACATTGGAATACAAGGAAAAGCACTTGAATGGATCACCTCGTTCCTCACCGGAAGAACCCAGAGAGTCCGCCTTCCACCATTCAAGTCCGAGGCCACTGAAGTCATCTGTGGCGTACCACAAGGATCCTCACTCAGCCCCACCCTCTTCAACGTATACATGAGCCCCCTCGCGGCCATCGCCCGCCAACACAACCTCAACATCATCTCTTACGCGGATGACACTCAACTGATCCTTTCTCTCACCAATGACCCCAGCACCGCCAAAACTAACCTACACGAAGGAATGAAAGAAGTTGCCGAATGGATGAAACACAGCTGTCTGAAACTGAACTCAGATAAAACAGAAGTCCTCATCTTAGGTACATCCCCCTCTGCATGGGACGACTCTTGGTGGCCGGAAGCCCTTGGAAAAGCACCCATCCCGACAGACCACGCACGGAACCTAGGCGTTATCCTGGAATCTTCACTCTCAATGAACAGACAAGTCAGCGCCGTATCCTCATCCTGCTTCAACATTCTTCGCATGCTCAAAAAAACATTTCGCTGGATCCCCACCGAAACCAGAAAAACAGTCACCCACGCTCTGGTCACGAGCCGACTGGACTACGGAAACACCCTCTATGCAGGTACTACCGCTAAACTCCAGAAGAAACTCCAACGAATCCAAAACGCCTCAGCCAGGATCATATTAGACATCCCGCGCAACGAACACATCTCTGGCCACCTGAAAGACCTCCACTGGCTACCCGTCAATAAGAGGATCACCTTCCGACTGCTAACCCACGCACACAAATCACTCTACGACATCGGACCAGAATGCCTCAACTCACGACTGTCCTTCTACACCCCCTCCCGCCAACTACGTTCTTCCAGCCAAGCCCTCGCCACTGTACCTCGCATCAACAAGACCACCATGGGAGGCAGATCCTTCTCATACCTGGCTGCTAAAACATGGAACTCACTCCCCACTTACCTTCGCCTTACCCAGAACCACCTAGCATTCAGAAAGCAACTTAAAACGTGGATATTTGACAAGTAATCCTCCTCCCCTCCCTTAGCGCCTTGAGACCCTCTGGGTATGTAGTGCGCTATATAAATTCTTTGACTTTGACTTTGACTTTGACATTCATTTCCTTTGCCTTTAAATCAATTCATTTATAATACTAAGCACAGAAGTTTTACAAAAAAATATAAAGAGCATGCTCTACTTTTTAAAGGGTGGTAATAATTTAACATCCGAACCTCAGAAGTGCTTATGTAAATAGGCAACAAGAAACAAAGTCCCTACTTTTAATCTTTTTCTCTGTTATCAAAATAATTAAACTGTCTTTTCTAACTTTTAAAATCAACAGACTGTAATACACGCCTTCATATCGTGTTTGCACTAACTTAACATGTAGTTGACACAGCATTTTCCCTTTGTGGCCTGCGGTCAGGAATAGCCATGTGTTATTGACTCAGCTGTGCTTTGACCAGCAGGCGTCCAATTCCACGCCTTTCACAGGAGACAAACCCTTTTGCTGTATTGTAATGTCCTGAAAAAAGTTTAAGCTCCGTTTATTGTGTCAGACAGCTTTTTCTCAGTGAGACATCTTAAACACAGCTGTTTGAAAGCTTTTTTTCAAGTGTCGAAATGTAAGCACAGTCACAGTCTATTTAAAAGTCAGGCATTTCACGCCAGTCAAAATCTATTGTTTTGTAATGTGGTGTTCATTTCAGTAACAACCAATGCACTCAGATGATGTGAATGCCTTTTAATATATAATACAGTGTATCTAAGGAGAATGCTGTAACATTTTATAACCCCGAACCCAGTCCTAGGATGCTTGTTTCCGGTCTAGGGAGGACCTGGCTTAGCAGTTCGGCACTGGGCTGTTCCCATGAGGCACAGGGTCAGATTAATTTACATATGGCCATGTCCGAACTGGGGTGGTGGAGTGAGCCAAGGAATGATGATGGATGAAACCCAGATCAGTTGACTGGGGGTGAGTGTTTGATTTGCTCAAACAATCCGTCCATCATCCCCTTTGGTATCGCTTTGTTTGCCCTAAGTTGGCAGGGGATGGCCAGACGTGGGTCCCTTGCTCACTTTGCCACTGGATTCAGGATAGCCTGGCTGATGAGGGTTATGAACCCAAAACCGGTCCCAGGATGCTTGTTTCCGGTCCAGGGAAGATATGGCTTCGCAGTTCGACGCTGGGCTTTTCCCATGAGGCACAGGGTCAGAGTGATTTGCATATTGCCATGTCTGAATTGGAGTGGTGGAGTGAGCTAAAGAATGATGAGGGATTAAACGCAGATCAGTTGACTGGGGGTGAGGGTTTGATTTGCTCAAACGCTCATCCATCATCCCCTTTGGTATAGCTTTGTTCGCCCTAAGTTGGCAGGGTATGCCCAGACGTGGGACCCTTGCTCACTTTGCCACTGGATTCAAGATAGCCTGCCCTGATGAGGGTTATGAACCCTAAATCAGTCCCAGGAAGCTTGTTTCCGGTCCAGGGAAGACATGGATTAACAGTTTGGCGCTGGACTGTTCCCATGAGGCACAGGGTCAGAGTGATTTGTATATATCCATGCCTGAATTGGGGTGGTGGAGTGAGCTAAAGAATGATAAGGGATTAAACGCAGATCAGTTTACTGTGGGTGAGTGTTTGATTTGCTCAAAGGCTCTGTCCATTATCCCATTTGGTGTTGCTTGTTCGCCCTAAGTTGGCAGGGTATGCCCAGACATGGGTCCCTTGCTCACTTTGCCACTGGATTCAAGATTGCCTGGCTGATGAGGGTTATGAACCCTAAACCAATCCCATGATACTTGTTTCCGGTCCAGGGAAGACATGGCTTGGCAGTTCGGCGCTGGACTGTTCCCATGAGGCACAGGGTCAGACTGATTTGCATATGGCCATGTCGGAACTGGGGTGGTGGAGTGAGCTAAAGAATGATGATGGATTAATCCCAGATCAGTTGACTGGGGTGAGTGCTTGATTTACTCAAATGCTCCGTCCATCATCCCCTTTGGTATCGCTTTGTTCGCCTTAATTTGGCAGGGTATGACCAGACGTGGGTCCCTTGCTCACTTTGTCACTGGATTCAAGATAGCATGCCCTGATGAGGGTTATGAACCCGAAACCCGTCCCAGGACGCTTGTTTCCGGTCCAGGGACGACATGGTTTGGCAGTTTGGCGCTGGACTGTTCCCATGAGGCACAGGGTCAGAGAGATTTGCAAATATCCATGTCTAAATTGGGGTGGTGGCGTGAGCTAAAGGATGATAAGGGATTAAACGCAGATCAGTTGACTGGGGGTGAGTGTTGGATTTGTTCTGCATTCCATCTATCAATTGTGTGTCCTTTGCTTCCTCGCCCTAAGTGCGCCGGGTATGCCCAGACGTGGGTCCGGGGCTCTCTGTGCCACTGAATTCAAGCTATCCTGGTGAAGAGGGGTGAAACCCCGTAACTGGTCCTAGGATGCTTGTTTCTGGTCTAGGGAGGACTTGGCTTAGCAGTTCGGGCTGGACTTTTCCCATGAGGCACAGGGTCAAGACTGATTTGCATATGGCCAAGTCTAAACTGGGATGGCATGGTGAACAAAAGAACAATGGATTTAACCCAGATCTGTTGACTGGGGGAGAATGTTTTGATTTGCTCTGCATTCCGTCCATCAGTTGTGTGTCCTTTGCTTTCTCGCCCTAAGTGCGCCGGGTATGCCCAGACGTGGGTCCCAGGATCACTGTGCCACTGGATTCAAGCTATCCTGGCTGAAGATGGGTGAAACCCCAAACCGGTCCTAGGATACTTGTTTCCGGTCCAGAGAGGACCTGGCTTTGCCGTTCTGGCTGGACTGTTCCCATGAGGCACAGGGTCAAGATTGATTTACATATAACCAGGTCTAAACTGGGATGGCATGGTGATCAAAAGAATGATGGATTTAACCCAGATCTCTTGACTGGGGGTGAATGTTTTGATTTGTTCTGCATTCAGTCCATTAATTGTGTGTCCTATACTACAACAGAGACACATACATTAGTTACTTCCTATAAAGGCCAAAACGTAACCACGCCCAGGGCCCCAGGTTGATGAACCACATCCCTACACTGGACTGTTGTACCCCAGTCCACTCCACTTACACTTACAGGGGGGTGCAATACAGCTATATGTCCCAGGTCTACCCCACTGCCTGAGGTGACATGGTTGGGTCCGCTCTACACAGCACAATGTAATGTGCTAGGGCCCAGGGTCCTCATGCATACATAATGACTACATGGACACACTTAGATAGTTTGTGGAACTGCCTACGGGCACCTGTGGCTGGCCCTCTTGATTGCCAGGGTCAAATGTCCAGTGACGCCAGTGCTGGATGGGTGTGGGGTGAGTGTAAGCCAGCCCTCAGGGAGTGATTGGTGCTGGCAAAAAATGCAACAGTAATCAGACATTCAGAAGATTAACGTTCAAACAGCAAGGTTCCATGACTTGAGCTGCACAGAGTTAGTGGCCCTGAATGCACTGCTGCCAGCACAGGCCCAATGCCACGGGATGGTGACTTGCGGTGCACTGAGGTAGGGCCACGAGAGCTGACCGGGTCCTTATCGATGTCCAAGGTGAATGTCGTGGAGTGTTTCGGGGGACAGTAAAAGGTGTTCTTCCAGGGCATGATGCAGAGTGCAGAACCAAGGAGAAACAGGCAATATGATGGAGGTGAATGCAACAGACTCATTCTTAACACCAAGTCAATATCATCTACATGATGATGAAGACAACCCCCAGGCCATATACTCAGATGCCACCAAAGTTCAAACAGAAAGTGTCCATGAATTTTGGGGTACAGAGTTAGTGGCACCAGAGCTGAAAGGGGATGCAGTCTGCAATGAAGCCTTAAAAAAATCAAGGCTCAGTTCCAAATGTGTGACCTACTAGACCATAGTGTATGCCGAAGGCAGCCTGTGGAGTACGCCAACGAGAAATGAGTGACGGGGGCCTGTGTTGCGGAGGCCGTAATGGTCTGTGAAGGCTGCCAAGGTTGCAAGCCAAAGGCATGGAGCTTGCAGAGGCAAGAGGAGGGCATCTTTGACACACGTCTGTGTCAGCGGGTGAGCAGTGAGGCCTGGGTGCGCAGGGTTGAGCAAGACGGTCTGGGGACCGGTGCCTGCGGTGCAGCAGGTGCACAGAGCGCAGGCAACACATTGCGTCAGCTTCGTGGCGGGATGAAAGGTGCCGCCCCGGCAGACACATTGGCCATTCCGGAAGAGAACCAGGCCCAAAGGGACCAGCTTTTTATTCACACCCCTACACTAGCCTGGCGCATATAGGGCCAGCCCACTCTGCTCACGCTTATGGGGGGGGGGCGTACCAAGCTACATTTCAGCGATCTTCCCCACTGGCTGAGGTAAAATGGTTGCTTGCACTACACTCCAAACACCAGCAGTGTATGTCGATATGGATATGTCTGTGGTATGAATCCTCCGGTCTGCCTAGCACATCCACGCCACACTTGTCATCGTGTACATTCTCATTCATGGGTCAGTTGCCTCCTTCGCACATGGCTGGTTCGTACCTTTCCCCACAATCTGCTAATGTGTGGCTGAGGTGCCATGCCGTTGATGGCTTATGCACATGGCTAGCCCAGGTTACCACAGTAAGTTGTGCTGTTGTGTCGGGTAGGTAGGCATGTTGTTTGGCATGTTGTATGTGACTTTGTAAAGTGTGCATTCCCAGAGTTGTGAGTTGCATGATTGTGGAGTTGAGGTGCGTGGTGTGTTCATATGGTCCTTACCAATGAGCAGGGCATTCCCATAGGTGCCATCCTGGAAGCGCTGGTTGATGATGGACTGTATGTGGAAATCATGCACAGTGCCTGGGTAGTTGGCGATGACATTGGTGAAGAGTCCCCGGTGGTCCACTATTGCCTACACATTGATGGAATGCGTGTGCTTTCTGTTGCGGTAATCGTGTGCAGTGTCGGCCAGGGGCACAAGTAGGACATGTATTCAGTCAATTGCCCCAAACATGTGCGGGAAGCCAGCAGTGGCATAAAAGCCTTGCTTGGTCTGCAGCTGTTCCTGCACAGTGTGAGAAAAGTGAAGGTGCTGGGGTTCCATGCTGATGATGGCATCCAAGAGAGTTGTGATGAAGTTTGATATTGCTGGCTGTGAGATTCCTCTGGCTCTGGCGGTTGTTGGTTGGAAGATACCAGAGGCCAACAAGTGCAACACAGCCAGTAGCTTTGTCTGCGGAGAGATGTTGGTTGTCCGCCGTGTTGGTACCGTCAGTCTGTGGGCAATAATGTTCAGGATGCGAAGGATGGTTGTCCTTTTGAGCCTATAGTGGGCAATGACATGCTCAAGTATTAGGCCTGTGAGGCTGGTGCATTTTCTGAAGGTCCTCCGTCTTTGTCTGCGCTGCCTCTGTGGTCCGGGGGGACGTGGGTGTCCATGGGGGTGGCAGACCTGGAGGGGGTGGCGGTGGGTGTTGTGGCCCTCTTGGGACTCCGAGAAGCATGATCAGTAGCTTCATGGCACCTGTTGTTCTTCAGGTGTGGCTCTAAGCTGAGCTCACTTTTATGGTGCAGGTTGTCATCCGACTTTAAACCAGGTAAGAGCAGGTGTTAAATCCCTGCTGCTAAGGTGCCTTATTGCCTGTTTTGGGATCTTATCACCGATCTGACTGGTCGTTGTGAGTGTTGCGAAGTGGTGTTGCTGCGGTTTTTGCACAAGAACACCTACTCTGCATCTCATTAGCGTTAGTTGCCGGTGTCATCTGTGGTGATGATTTCTGCGGCTGCTATTGCAGGGAAACTGTTAATATCTGCTGTTAGCACCAGCTTGTGAATAGGGCAATACCTTTATCACTACTTTGGCTGTTATAAAGTGCTGATAAGTCCTTGAGAATATGCCCCATTGATACTTGGTCTTTGGAGATTAAAACATGGCTGAAGGTAAAAAATAAAGTGCTATAATGTGGTCCGTTCTGGCCATGTTATAGCACTTTTATTTCACAGTGCTTTTATTTTACATGCAGACATGCGCTGCTGTGCAACATGGCTTAAAAATGACAAAGCAAATAACTCTCATGTAGACAAAACCTATTGGCTTTGCCATTACTTGTTTATATGAAGTGACCATGTTTTGGCTTTGTTTATCCTTTTGCAACTGTGACCTGCTCTCCAACTTAACTGTTTTTCGTGCAAAAACTCTTTCTTTCACTGAACTCTTCTGCTGATGTCTTGCTTTTCTGCTCATTTGGCCACTTTTGAAAGTTCCTTTTCCAGAGCACCTTGTTTGGATTTGCGGTCTGTCAATTAGTTTTTTAGCACCAGGAATTTTCATAGATTGATAATACCATTGCCATGTATAGATTACACACCATGAATTGAATTACCTGACCGCCATGAGCGAGGCTGCAGTGACAGGCAACACAGAGAGGAGGAAGGCAACACAGATGGTAGGCAGGGTGGTGAGAAAGCATGATTGCGGCTGTGTTTGCGTCAAAGCACTTTTCTTTGTCAGGCTTTGCAGGCAACTCAAACAGGTGGGGGAAAAGTAACATGGAAAGTAGGCAGGGAGGGTGGGGTGAAAGCAACATGGATGACAGACAGAATGGGTGGGCGAAAAGCAAGGCAAAGTGTGGAGGCTTTCGAGGGGGAAGCAACAGCATGGGTAAGCAACAATGCAGGGTAGGAGCGGAAAAGCAACAGATAGACAGCATGCAAACACATGTACTCTAATGGAATGCTGCATCTCAAAAAATTATAAGTAGCTCTAAAAGCAGGAGCAGTGGAAGAACACTGAGCTAGGAAGCAATATGTGGGCTATGCTCCAGGTGATGGAGAAACACACAAAAAGGAAGCCAATCCGGCATTTTTCTGACCAAAGACGAGCTAGGCAATAAGAGTGACAATGAAGCCAACCAGTGGTAAGCAATAAGGGCTCTAAGCCCACTGTAAGTAAACAAAATGTCTCACAAGTGACCGTGGATGTCTCAGGTTAGTTAAAAAAAAAGTACCTTGAAAGGAGTATACTTTACTTTAATTAGGAAACTTGTTTTTCTATCATTCAGAGGTGCAGAAATAGGAGGTCAGCATATAGTTTATCTCTGTACATAGTACTCAAAGTCTCTGTCCAGTCTCAGAATCCAATGTACTTTCATATTTTTAAACAGAGAACATCATGTTTCACCACAGAGGGCTCCACATTTCTATTCCATCACTTCCTTGCCTCCCTTTCAATTTTTGTCTAATCTCTATTTGGAGTACCCCAAGGTTGTATCCTATCACAATGCTAAGTGTCCCAAAATCCTAACCCATCCTGAAACGGAAGACAAACAGATCTTTCCTACCACCATTCAAAGTATATAAATGATTTTGGTCATCTTTAAAGAATCATGCAAAGACATAAACTCATTGGTGTAAAAGGAAATTCAAGGTTCTTTTCTATCATCATCCAAAGGGCACCAAGCTAGTGGGTTGGAGAGATTCGGCCTGCTGGATAAAGTTACCACAACAATTAGGGCTCATTTAGAGTAACATGGAATTAGCCTATGATTTTGCTAAATGAGATGATAATATTTGAATAATTTTCTGCCATAGACTGTGGCTGGTTTAACAAGTGGGATGGCTATCATGCTATTATTGTGCATGGGGTAAAGTCCTATTGTTTTAGACAGAGCAACTGGAATTATGTGGCAGAGAATACTAAATTATGTGACATGGATGACTAAATTATGCAACAAGAGCAGACAAATATTGCGGCATGAGGAAGCACATTTTGTGGTACCATTACTTCATTATTTTGCCTTTATTACACATGTTAACACTGTCTGGGCAAAAATATAAACTTGTTTGTACCAGTTTATCACCCAAAGACAGCAATAAGCAACTGAAAGTTGGCCAGTCAGCCTGTGCAACACATCCCCATATTTTTAGTAAGTTTGACCTGTTTGAGCTAGAAAATATTTTTAAATTGCACTCTACAGATTATACAGCGCATGATGGATTATGTGAAGAATGTGGCAAATCTATAACTATGCTGTACACACTGCAACCACAGAATCACATGATTCTATTGGCTCTGGATTTAGTGCATATCATCAGACTATGGTCATGGCACATGCACAAGGGCTATGTGCCATATTGCATTTTCTCTCAGTGGGTTGCTCGGAAACTGACAAATGTGAGACAGCAGGAAATGAAGTGAGAGACTACAGAGGGAGTTCTTGTGTGACACAAGGTCTTTTGGCTATATTAGCAAATAGTCCAACTCCTAGTATCTGGTATCTCAGTTTCTGGGGTTTATGGTCTAATTCTTGGTATCTTAGAATCTGCGCTAACATCTGGGCAAGCCTTTGACCTACACCTGAAAATACAGGTGCCCACTGAGCTACTACGCTGTCACTGGTTCACCAGTGTAGTGTATTGGTGGCAGCATACCTTGTTTTGTAGTGATCCTATTGTGATGAGGCCTCTTTACCTGCGGAGTGACCGAGAGGTTACTTGGCCACCCATAGACATTTTTGCTGCTAAAGGTGAACCTGAAAGCCTTGTGTTGAGATCCTGAGTGAAAAAGTGTTCGTCTGAATGTCTGCGTGAACCAGAGTAACACAGAGCTGTGGGTTCTATTAAGGAAGCCTCTGGATTGTTCATGTGTACAGGATGAATGTGATGTTACTTTCCCCCACAGTCGAGTGTATTGTTTACATTCCTAAGGCTGTAATACTGTGACACTGAAGCGGGGCAAGAGGAGATAGGCTATAGGCTTCTTCTTAGACATTTGATGAGGCCCTTTCTGATACAGAGGGCTGCTGATTGGTCTTCCTGAAACTGCCATTTTTGTGGTTGGCAGGGGTGAATATATTGAACTGTATTTCCTGTTGTTAGTGTAGGAAGGGTCCTTTAAAAGGGTAGCAGCCCTTCGCATTCTCCTGATCACTGTCTGGTGTGGCTGTTGATTGGTGCAGACTGTTTACACCTTTTTGTGCCTCTTTTATGTGTGCTTCATCCTGGAGAGGAAACTGCTGTAAAGAGCATCACTTAGGAATATGGCTGAGCCCAGAAGACAGCCTAAGAAGGACACATGAAAATATAAGTTGCCCAACTGGTTCTGAAAGGGCAGACAAAGAATCCACATTCCATCTGCCATCCCTGTGAACGGATTGAGAGCTATTGAGGCACTTGTTGTTCCATTTTCAAGACGTTCTACCTAATGAAGAAGGGGATGCTCCATAGAGTACCCAGAGGTCTACTGCACAGAGTTGGTGTCTATCTGGCAGCCTGTTTCCCAAAGCTTAGGTTACATCTGATCATGAGGAACAATTACCTGTCTTGTACAGGAATGGCATCCTGCTGAAGCTAAATGGAAGAACTTAGCCAACCTTTCAGGAAGAGTAGACTGTTTGTGTGGGCAGAAAAAGATGACCCTGTGTTCCATCTAGCACAGCCCATGTGTTAGATGGGCTGAGATCCAGTCCGTAAACTCATCTAAGGAACTACAGCACTTCCAAAGCTTGCCTGAGCAGTCCCCACTGCTGTAGTAGGTGTAGCACAAGCCCTCAAAGATCTGCCTGACTGAAGCTGGGATCAATGTTGCCCTACAGCACCTGAAGTGTGCTTGTTATTGATGTCAGAATGATGGTGGAACTATATATTCTTGACCAAAGCTATTGAGTCTCTGCTAGCACCTAGTGCTGCAGAAGAGGGCTTCAAAATTGTCACTTCCAAAGGCAGCCTCTGAACAACTGCAATCCTAACTTCACAGAGTGGAGCAGCCGGGCCATGTAAGAGTGTGAGACCTGTCTTCTGCCAACACTGACAGAGCCCAGACGAAGACACTGTCAGGAGACATTTGCTCTGGCCGCTGCTTTCAGGATCTTGCTGAGCGGCCTGCACCTACCCATCCCAAGCAGTTCCACTGCATGAACTGAGTAACTCAGTGCAACTCCAGTGAGGCAGACAGTAAGAGGAAGACCTACTGAAGACTTCCGCCAGCAGAGGGGAGCATAGGAGACTATTTGGCTTTCCCAAGCCAGAAAAAGACTATATGCTAACATAGGGGGGGAACTGCACCTGCACTTATTCTATGCCACAAAGCCCAAAACCATTATAGAAGAGAAAGAACGTAGAATGCAAAATTTTCTTGAAGCATATTGGACTCGCACCAATCATAGAGAATCTGAAACATTTTTCAGATTTCTGTTTTACAGTAGGAGAAAGTACATTTCTTTCCTAAAAGAGAAGAATTGGGATGGACAAAAATATTATTGTGCTTCTGGGTGCATGCTTGAGATCTGAGCCTTTTGTACCCCCACACCAACCTACTTGACAAGCTGGTGGCTGCTATCTATTGCTGTCACTGAGAGTCAATGACTGACATTTTGCAAAGCCATAGTGGGATGGACCCCAGGACAGTAGAGACAAACAAACCTAGACCCCAACGTCTGAGGCCCAGTATTCCCTGCATGCCCATGGCTGCCCAAATGGGGTCTTGCTTCAAGTCTCCGGGTCACTATCCAAGCAGAGGTGCCTCAATTGCAAGCCAGAAGGGCTATAAACCAAGCTGAACCTTCATGCTCTGGGAGATGATAATGCTCACAGACCTTGTTGTTTTGTCAAAGGTCAAGAAGGTTATTGAGGTAGGTGGAATATCCCTGAACACTCAGCTACTGGATTCTAACAAAGTTAGGTTGCATTCTAATCATTTACATGACTGAAGGATTTTCCACAAAATACCAGTTTTTTGGGTATGTTATTGGGAACTGGTATAATATGTACAGCTTTGAAAGGATTGTAATTCGAGAAGTAACCATAGTGCATTCTGCATTATTTTCCTCTCTCCTACACGCACCAGGTTCAACTGTTGCAAGGTTTGAAGGTATAAAGTCTTTTTAGGCTGTGTTTAGAATATCAAACTGAAATTGTCAAATGAGGACTAACCGGTTGTTATAATCTGACTAGTAAGCAAATACTTGAGAGTATAGTTCAGCTGTCAGGCTCTGACAAAGGTGTGGCAGATACACACTATCATGGCACCCTTTTGTTTCCTAAACTCTGTGAAGAGAAGGTGGAGAAGTGTGGCTCACTGGTTAGAGGAGGCAGACCTGGAAGCAGAGTTCAGCCCGGGACCAGGGTTCAATTTCCGGCTCGGCAGGGTCTTGCGTCCTAAATGTCCATGGACTCGACAATTCTTGCTACGGTGCCTACTCGATTCACAGGTTCACACTCTGCGACTCTGGGCAATAGCTTGCTTAATCTCCACAACAGCCCCTCGCGGTGGGATGCCTGGCTTTCACCTTGTGGATACCCTGCCAGGGTTATCTCACAGGGGAATACCAGGACGGGTCCCATAAGCAAGCGCTTAGATACCAGATCGGTGATTTGCGCTATATAAATACATGTACAAGGTGTTATTATTACTCAGTTCACTGACCTCAGAAGGATTGAAGACTATGTTAGCCTTGCTGTGATTTAAACTCAGGACCACTACTCTGTTCATTGGGGTGAGCGTTTTAGAGTGTAAGGTTAAAAATATGCCTATGTCAAAAGAGTTTTGATGTTGTACATCAGAGGTCCAGCATTTAAAGAAGATCTAGGACTTTACTCTCTTCCTTCATTGTAAGTGTTGTATGATTTTTCTGGAACGGTATCCTTGCAGTTCAAAACCTATAGCATCCTGTGCTGGTGCAAAGGCTTGCATGGTACTAGGCAGACTAATTGTGCAACAGTGCTATGGAAAAGAGCAGTTGTGCCCTATCTTGGCAAGTATGGTGAAGTTCTTCTCTCTCCCTCTCACACAAAGCAGCATAGCAATTTTGGTTGTTGCACCACATGATCTAGTAGAAAATCTAATTTAAGTGTTTATACTCGCCTTTGCACTGGTACCTTATGTATATTTCTTACTACAGGTGTCTTATGGAGTAAGGAAGGCTCACTTGTGATCGGTTCGCTCTTTGGTACAAAAATGTGCAAAAAATGGCCTTTCACAATCAATCAATCAATCAGTGACACTTATAAAGCGCGCTACATACCCGTAGGGTCTCAAGGCGCTGGGGGGGGGGGGGGTGCCGCTACTGCTCGAACAGCCAGGTCTTCAGCTTCTTCCTGAAGGAGAGGTGGTCTTGGGTCAGGCGCAGGTCGGACGGGAGGGAGTTCCAGGTCTTGGCGGCTAGGTAGGAGAAGGACCTTCCTCCTGTAGTCGCTCTTCGGATGCGGGGGACGGCGGCGAGGGCGTGGTTGGCTGATCGGAGGTGGCGTTTGGGAGCGTAGAATTTGACTCGGCTGTTGAGGTAGCTCGGGCCTTGGTCGTGTAGGGCTTTGTGTGCGTGGGTGAGGAGGCGGAAGGTGATTCTCTTGTTGACGGGGAGCCAGTGAAGGTCTCTCAGATGTCCGGAGATGTGGCTGGATCGTGGGATGTCGAGGATGAGTCTGGCTGAGGCGTTTTGGATCCGCTGGAGTCTCTTCTGGAGCTTGGCGGTGGTGCCGGCGTAGAGGGCGTTGCCGTAGTCCAGTCGGCTGGTGACGAGGGCCTGGGTGACGGTCTTCCTGGTCTCGGTGGGGATCCACCAGAAGATCTTTCGTAGCATGCGTAGGATGTTGAAGCACGCCGAGGAGACGTTGTTGCCTGGTCATGGAGAGGGAGGAGTCCAGGATGAAGCCCAGGTTTCGTGCATGGTCTGTCGGTTTGGGTGCGGTGCCCAGGGCGGGAGGCCACCAGGAGTCGTCCCAGGCGGAGGGAGAGGAGCCCAGGATGAGGACCTCCGTCTTGTCCGAGTTCAGTTTCAGGCGGCTGGTCGTCATCCACTCGGCTACCTCTTTCATCCCTTCGTGCAGGTTGGCTCTGGCGGCGGCGGGGTCGTTGGTCAGGGAGAGGATCAGCTGGGTGTCGTCGGCGTAGGAGATTATGCTGAGGTGGTGTTTGCGTACGATGGCCGTGAGGGGGCTCATGTAGACGTTGAAGAGGGTGGGGCTCAGGGATGATCCTTGGGGGACGCCGCAGATGACTTCGGAGGCCTCTGACTTGTACGGTGGTAGGCGGACTCTCTGTGTTCTTCCGTCGAGGAAGGAGATGATCCATTCCAGCGCCTTGTCCTGGATTCCGATGTTGCTGAGGCGCCGTACTAGGGTGCGGTGGCAGACCGTGTCGAATGCCGCGGAGAGGTCTAGGAGGATGAGGGCCGCTGTTTCTCCATTGTCCATCAGGGCTCGGATGTCATCGGTGGCGGCGATGAGGGCGGTCTCGGTGCTGTGTTTGGCTCGGAAGCCGGACTGTGAGGGGTCGAGGGATCCGTTCGTCTCGAGGAAGGCGGCCATCTGCTTGTTGACGGTCTTCTCGATGACTTTGGCTGGAAACGGGAGAAGCGAGATGGGGCGGTAATTCTTGAGGTCGGTGGGGTCCGCTGTTGGTTTCTTGAGTAGGGCGCTGAGTTCGGCGTGTTTCCAGCTCTCAGGGAAGATGGCGGTTTCGAAGGAGGTGTTGATGATGTCTCGCAGGTGGGGTGCGATGACAGCGTTGGCCCTGTTGAAGACGTGGTGAGGGCAGGGGTCGGTCGGTGATCCGGAGTGGATGGAGTTCATCGTGCGGATGGTGTCTTCGGTGCTGATCGGGGTCCAGGCGTGGAGGGTGGTGGTGGGGGGGGTGGTTGGTCGGTCATGGTGTGCGTTGGTTGGTTGTTGAAACTGCTGTGTATGTCCGTGATCTTGTTGTGGAAGTATGAGGCGAGGGAGTTGCAGAGGTCTTGCGATGGGGTGATGTCGTTGTTTTCTGCGCTGGGGTTGGAGAGCTCTTTCACGATGTTGAAGAGTTCCTTGCAGTTGTGTGCGTTGTTGTCCAACCGGTCCTTGAATGCTGTTTTCTTGGCGGCGCGGATCAGCTGGTGGTGTTTCCGGGTGGCAAGTTTGTAGGAGGTCCTGTTGTCCGGTGTCGGTTCCCTTTTCCAGACTTTCTCGAGGGCTCGGCAGTTCTTCTTGGAGCTCTTGAGTTCGTCGGTGAACCATGGGGCCTTCTTGCTGCCGGGTCTGCTAGGCGGGGTCCTCAGCGGGGCGAGTTCGTCCGCGCAGTTGCTGATCCACTTCGTGAGGTTGTCGGCGGCCTGGCTGGGGTTCGCTGAGCTGGCAGGAGGGTGCTGGCTCAGGGAGGTGGCGAGCTGGTCTGCTGTGATCTTGTTCCAGCTTCTGCGGGCGGTCTGTTGCTGGTGATGGTGGGTCGTCGTTCTCTTGAAGGTGAAGTGGACGCAGCTGTGGTCCGTCCATTGAAGCTCTGTGGCGTGGCTGAAGTCGATGTCTGTGCTGGATGAGAAGACGGCGTCGAGTGTGTGTCCGGCGAGGTGGGTGGGGGTGGACACCAGTTGCTTGAGTCCCAGGTTGGCGAGGTTGTCAAGCAGGGTGCTGGTGTTGTGGTCGTTGTTGTTCTCCAGATGGAAGTTGAGGTCTCCCAGGAGGATGTAGTCAGCGGAGGGGAGGGCATGCGGGCTGATGAAGTCGGCGATGTCCTCGCTGAATTGCGTGCGTGGTCCAGGGGGTCGGTAGATCAGGGTGCCTCACAGAAGCTAATTGAAGGCAATGCTCCCAATATAGATTTCTACAAAGTCATCTTTCTTTGCAGCTGCATTACCAGTATATGCATCAGACAAGCAAAACATTTTCCTTCTCTGTGCTTATAGCTTTAATGATGTGAGAAAACATGGGGTTCCTTAAACATAACGATTGAGGAAATGTTTCTTTACATTACCATACAAATAGCTTGTCTGCATTTCTAGGCCACAACCTAGAAATAAAGTTTCTTACTTTACATGAAATCGTGTTAACATGCAGTCCGGTCTGTCTCGAACGTAACTTGCATTATAGTCACATGAAAGCCTTATCATACACGACATAAAGATAAGCTCCCACTATTTGGTGAAAAGACGTTTATTATGTTGTTACTAGCTTACCCGTCGCGCGTTGCTGCGATCTCAGAAGAAAGGAAATTTAAGGAAACTTGTTATGATAACATTCAATTTACATTGTGTCATTTTTATTGAAACTTATTCATTTTAATATGGAAAACATTTTAAAGTGTTGTTTTAATTCTGTTTATTTATTTGAGTGCTTGTGAATACACAGTATTTTTTGTTTTTCCATCTGGTACGTACACAAATAAATCAGAAGGTTTTCCGACGCGTGAGCTGGCCACATGCAGTTGTCCATGTGAGAAGCACGGATTCTCCAAATCTCGTCCACACACTTGCAGCGATTGTCCTTGTGCTTTGTTGATGGTCATTGCAAAAGCGAGTCGCACCGGAAACTGTAAACGTTCAGTATTGGAAAGATTATAAGGCCCCTGGGGGGCCGGGGAACCGATATTTAAGACATTTTTATTTTTTTTTATTTTATTTTATTTATTTTTTTATTTTTGCCTGAAACCTTTGCGGGAGTGTACTCAACAACTTTTAACTATTTTTTTTATTTTTTTATTTTTATTTTTTTGCCCAAAACCTTCGCAGGAGTGAGCTCAACAACTTTTAACATTTATTTATTTTTTGCCAGAAACCTTCGCGGGAGTGTACTCAACAACTTCCCAAAGTTTCATGGCGATCGGATGAATGGTGTAGTAATGCATAAAGGACAAACAGACATACTTTTGTTTATATATATATAGATTATTTTAATACTTTTTCCCACATTGGAGTATGTGTCTAGAAATACCTGACTCAGATGCATGTACATTGTGCAGGTCTCTAGCATATCCTTAGTATGAAAGCTTCAGGTGTATCCTATGTATGCATAGGGTGCTAGCCTCTCATAAAAGCACAGTGTAGAGGTCTTAGATATATGCACAGAATACAGCCATCTGTTATAGTCACAGTATGAAAGCCTCCAATACATAACCAGGATGTTTGCCTCTTATATATGGCTAGTACTAACATTTCTACTATATAATAAGGTTAAAATATTAACAATAACAAATATTATCAGTGGTAATAATTTTAATAATTAATAATATCTTACTTTATTTGATCTTTTGTACAGTAGTTTTCAAGTTGATGATTTTCCTAAATAAGAGGTGGTATTATTACCGATTTTAATGGTACACAAATGAATGCCATTGAAAGGATGGAAGTTTGACAATGAGCAAAGAACAACGGTGGACCACAGTAGCCGTACCTCACTGCTTCGTTCCTCTTATCATTGTTTAGAAAGTGAGTAGAGATGGTGTGCACATGCAACTCCTGCACCTGCCGCTGTTAGGGGCAAACTGCAAACCAGATTAGAAACTGTACAAACGTGGAGCGGTGCACTCCCAGGATGTTTTTTCCAATAAAAGAGACTGACCAATTCCTTTACGTAAGGCAATCCTTTATCTCAAACGTCATCAGAAAACAACATGAGCTCCAGCCAACGTGTTTCGTTCAATAAGATTGAACTTCATCAGGGCTGACAGATTACAATATAAATAACATACATATACACATATACAAAGATTGACACAGTGTTACACAGTGATACAGATGAAATTCAGGGTTAGACAAAGGACAGACAAGACATCTGACAAGTATCCAATATCCATTCAAAGGAGTGAGCACACTACAAAACCACCAGTACTGGACTGAGCATAATCACTAACATACATACTTTAACACCCAGTGTGATGCCCATGTATAGGTCACTCTATGTTGTGCTTGTATATAAGAGGTGTACTAGGACCTGTATTTGAGCACAACCTACATAAAAAGTGCTGGGCGTGAATCTAAGTGAAAACATGTGCCATGACGTAATGACACGTGTTGGGCGTCTAAAAACGAAAGTGCAAATAATGAAAATTAAAAATCCTGAAACAGGTTCGGAATTAGTAAGAATTTAAAAGCAGCGGGATGGAATGGTACCCAATTAATAATTTGGTACAACACAAATGAAAAGGGGACAAGGTGTCTCAGTGTAAAGGGACTGTAGCACACTAGAATCTGTATTTGGACAAATACGTACCACAAAGTAGTTGAAAGCTAATGGAGATCCAATATCGTTGGTTCCCCAAGTTCTAAGTTCGACGGTAAGGTGCCGGATTCGTCAGTGTGTATGGTGTCATCAGAGGAGAAACATAGGGCCCAGTTTTTAAACCTGAATAAAAAACATACCATATCAGAATATATTTACACATGGAATCGGTAATGCTGAAGGCGAAAAAGGTAAGGAAATGATTAGTGTCCAGAAAAAAGAGTGAGTGAAGAAAAATTGCCCAAGGTGTAAGAAATTTTGATTATATTTAAAAATGGCCTGGACGGTTAGTGTATGATGTATGGATGGCACAACCGCAAGATGGGTGGCACTGCACACAATTTGCCTGTGCGCCACTCCTTATAAAGCATCAGCCATCAACCCCTTGTGTGATCTGTGGCGTGTCCATGATATATAAAATTCCAGGTAAACACCACCCTAATATGCTTTACATGTTTCCCCTCTCAGTTATGAGCTTATATTTTGGAGATGCTTGTTTGTTTATGTGCATTTTGGAGTCAATGACTTTGTTATTACTTACTGTGATGGCTTCGCAAGGGCGTAATACGTACCGATCTATTACACTCTTATATGACCTCGCCCTTAAAGCAGTGCTTTTTCCTTTGCATATTTTTCCTATTGGAGTTGGGATATTTGCCTTGCCACCATGGTGGCCAGATCCCTTGGTGTATACAACAGTCTCGAGTTGTGATTACATGTTATATATCATGAACATGCCACAGATCACACAAGGGGTTGATGGCTTATGCTTTATAAGGAATGGCGCATGGGCAAATTATTTGCAGTGCCACCCATCTTGCGGTTGTGTGGTCTATACATCATACACTAACTGTCCAGGCCATTTTGAAATATAATCAACATTTCTTACGCCTTCGCCATTTTTTCTTCACTCACTCTTTTTTCTGGACACTATTCACTTCATTAACTCTTTGGCCTTTAGCCTTACTGATTCCATGTGTAATTATATTCTTATATGGTAAAAATACAGCCCTAATCAAGGAGTCCCAGACAGGACGCAGCCATTACATTTCTCCGCTGATGACACCATACACACTGACGCATCTCGCACTTTACCTTCAATCTTAGGAGTATATTAGCAAGAAAGTGTGATATTTATCGCAAAATGCGCTTAGCACGTTTATTGTTATCGTTGCCTATCGCTGGATAAGTTTTATGAGAAAACATGCTATTAGCAACGTTTATCTCCATTGTGCTAATATATCCAGCGATAGCGGCGAAATGCCTGAATATCACTGGAAATCCAGTGATATTCACGCATTAACGCCAATGGGGACTTAACCTGACAATCCAGGTAATTCATGTTTTTAGCAGGTGTTTGATTCTAGCAATAATCGTGCTTAGTGTGACTTTTTTTATCAATTGGCCTGCGTTGCTGATGTCCTCTCACTTCCTCACTCCCCTTCCCTCACTCCCTCTCTTTTAGCCTCAATCTCTCCGTCCCTCACTCTTTCACTCCTCTTTCGGCACGCTCACTTCCTTTAACTCACCTACACTCCCTCACTTAGCTTTCTATGCTCCCTCACTCAGTCCCCTTCTCTCACTCTTTTCTTTACTTCCTGTGTCTCCTCACTCCCTCATTCCCCTTGTCTCACACTCACTTGCCTTTATCCACCACTCTTTCATCAACCTCATTGCTCTTCTCTCGCCCTCCCTCAGACCCGTTCTCTTACTCTGCTTCCCTCACTTATCCTCATTCCCCATGTTTAGTCCCCTTCCCCTTCCCCTCACTCCCCTCCCACACTCACTTTCTTTCAGTCCCCCTTCTTCACTTCCCTTCCCCTCTCTTCCCGTCCTTCGCTCATTCATTCATTCTCCTTCCCTTACTCACCTTACTCCAATTCACTCACTATGTCCTCTCACTTCTTCACTGCTCTCCTCTTACTCCGTCTGTCTTACCCTCACTCCCTCTGTCCCCTCACTCTCACTTACCTTCAATCACCCTCACTCATCTTCAAACCCTCACTGTCATCAACTCACTCTCACTCAATCCACCTTCCTTCTCCCTCACTCCCCTTGGCTTACTCTCACTCCTATTACTTTATCCTCCCTCACCCTCTTTCCCCAAATATCAATCCCCTTTTTTCACCTTGACTCATTTCCCTCAGTCACTCCCTGTCACTCTCCTTCGTTCACTCCACTTCGACTCACTCTAGTTTACAACTCACCTTCTCTCACTCCTCTTCTGTCACTTGTTCCTTCTATCAATTTCTCCCTTTCATTCACTCATTTCATTCATTCAGTTATTCAATACACATTCTCTGAAAAAAAGAATTGCAAAATATATAAAGAATATATCTCTTTTTGGAGAATTGGAGGTAGTTCTGAAAATAACTTCTTTTTTTTCCTCTTTTTTATAACGATTTTATATTTTTTTTGTATTTTTTTCAGGGGAAAAACAAAACCAGGGATTCAAAAACTGCTCAACAGGAGCAAAAAAAAGGGGGAAAATTAGGGCTGGGGAGAGCAGCGGTGTTCCTCTCTCGTCCGAGCAATCAGTTCAATACTCTGCTCCCCATTACAGAGTAGTTCATCGCAGTCCATTTTTGATTCGTGCAAAGACCGGCTGCACGTTCGGGATCATTCTTCCACTTTGTCTTCCCGAAGCTGTTGTTCCACCTTTCGAAGTGCTGGCCCCATCTCTCGGTGCATTGCGTGCCAGGTCCCTGACGGTCTCCCTGGAATAGTTGCTTGGGTGTCTTCTCTGCACATGCCCAATTAAAGTGGCATTTCAAAAACTATATTTTTTACTAGGATTGCCACGTGATAAAGTGGTGCCATAAATTTTGCAAATTTTGCAGCACACCTTTGCTGCATTCACCTTTTTTTGTCCTTCGGGGAAGGTAAAAAAACTTCCAAATTAAGTGTTCTTTCGCTTTCCTGGTAAGAGGATCCTCAGGCAGAAATTCCTCTAAAGAATCAGAGGAAGTGTTGTGCAAATCAGCCATCTCTCCAAAATTAGATGCAGAAGCAGGCAAGAGGTGTTCTCTTAGCAACTGCAAAGAGGTAGTGAGGGATATTGGTGGGGACTTTCAATATTTGTGGAAAAAAACTGTTATGAACCAATGAAAAATGTTATTTTAAGGTCACATGACTTGACGCGCTTACGCTACGTGCTCCGGAGCGCTTCCGGGGGCGCTTACGCGGCACGTACGTAGGCGCTTCTGGGGGCGCTTACGCGGCACATCTAAATGACGTTCAGCTAGATTTTCGGAATTGCATTTAAAGTTGAAATACGGTTATTTGAAATTAAAAATACTACTATTATGAGTATGCAACTGAATGTCTTGCATTAATATTTACTTTAAATACATATATTTTTTTCGCTCGCGGAAATAGCGCTAACGCTACGTTTACGGGTGCGTTTACGGGTGCGCGTACCCTGAGCGCTCTGGGGTTAAAAAATAAAAAAAAGCACAGGAAAAATACATTGAATAATTAAAGTTTGGAAAATATACATTATTTAAATATTTTTTTAAAAATTATAATAATTAATAGCAATAAAAAATAGCTATTAAAAAAATGACCAATTCACTTTAAAAACCATGGGTTACAAACTCGTTATAGTTAGGAATTAGCTTTTAAAAAACCTTTGAAATTCACTGAAAAACCATAGTTTAACACTCGTTATAGTTAGGAATTAGCTTTTAAAAAACCTTTTAAATTCACTGAAAAACCATAGGTTTAACACTCGTTATAGTTAGGTATTAGCTTTTACAAAACCTTTGAAATTCACTGAAAAAAACATAGGTTTAGCACTCGTTATAGTTAGGAATTAGTATTTAAAAAACCTTTGAAATTCACTGAAAAAAACATAGGTTTCACACCAGTTATAGTTAGCCGGGCAATTTACTCATACAAAACCATTGAAATTCCCACGTTATAGTTAGTTGTACTCACTATAACTGGCGCACCCGCAATGCACTGCTAATGACGTCACTTATTACATCACTCATGACATAGTCAGTGACATCACTCATGACATCACTGATGACATTTCAAATGACATCACTGATGACATCATCCTTGTGAAAGAGTGGCAGACCCTCTCTCAGTGTAATATAAGTTTTAATACATACTGTGAAAAATAGAATCAAAAATTTCAGAACAATGGAGAAACTAATTCCAGTTACAACAACCTATTCAGAAATTGCAAAATCTACATACACATTCACTCATTCACTAACATTTCTATATAGTTACTCATACACATACTCAATCATCATATGTACTCATTTACCTATACATTTTGTTACACACCGACACTCATCCTTAGAGTTACTCACACACATACTCACACATGCAAATACATTATAAAACAACCAATCACTTGCATATGCAGCTATACATACACCACTACTCTTACTTCTACAGAAACATAAAAATACTTTTTTTCTAAAACAATCACTTATAGGAACAAAAACTTATTTATTCAGGAACTCTTACAATCTCTCTCTCACACATTCTTACCTATATGCATCAATTCTCACATATACTAATTTAAAATATATGTAGTTACTCATAAATATATGATTGAGACAGTCATTCACTCACTAACACACCCATACACACACTCCTCCACCCATAAAGTCCTGCACACATGCTGTCTTCAAAACATATACAAACAGTAAGCCACTCATTGATTCATCTATGCACAAAGTAATACCCCCACCAAACCATACAGACACTCATACTAATACTCAAAAAACTAACTAATAACCCATATAGACACTCATGTAGCTACTCACCAACCCAAGCAGCCGTCTATAGATAAAGGGAGACAGTGATACAGATATTTACAAATTTAAACAATAATTGCTAATACATGTATTTAGTAAGATACACTTAATAAGTCAGTTATACAATCAATTAAAAAAAAACATCCATTTAGACGCTTATTTAACCATTTGTTCTTCCATCGACGTTTAGGTACACATATATAAAACATATTTTTTTTTTCTTCAGAAAGACACACATTCACTGGATGATGTCATCAGTGATATCATGAGTGATGTAATTTGAGATGTCATCAGTGATGTCATGAGTGATGTCACTGACTATGTCATGAGTGATGTAATATGTGACATCATTAGCAGTGCATTGCGGGTGCGCCAGTTATAGTGAGTTCAACTAACTATAATGTGGGAATTTCGATGGTTTTGTATGAGTAAATTGCCCGGGTAACTATAACTGGTGTGAAACCTATGGTTTTTTCAGTGAATTTCAAAGGTTTTTTAAATGCTAATTCCTAACTATAACGAGTGTTAAACCTATGGTTTTTTCACTGAATATTTATATATATATATATATATATATATATATATATATATATATATATATATATATATATATATATATATATATATATATATATATATATATATTACCTACTGGCTATCGCCAGTAGGTATATATAGTTAGGATTAATTCCCTATGGGATTTTTGAAAATTCTATGTCTAATAACTTTGGCGTTTGTGGACGGAATCGGCTGAAATTTTCAGGAAAATGGCACATTTTGTTTCTGAGCAGCCCCTGAAAATGTGGTGGGGTTTCGTCAGGGGGGGCCGAGAAAAAAGGGGGGTCCCAAAACGCGTTTTTCCCATTCATTTTTCCATAGGGCGGTTGGACTCACTTTTAGCTCGAACGGCTGAATGGATTTGCACGAAACTTGGCAAAATTGTAGGGACTGTTAGCCCGATGTGCCTTTGCTAGGTCTCAATATATGTGCTTCAGTGGATTTTGAGAAATTACCGTTTAAATCAAGATATATATCTGTAACAGCGCTCCGGGCAGCGATCCGGTCCGCTTACTTTTCGCGTTTCGGAACTTTGCGCGCAGAAAGCTGATTGGCTCTCCGGTGTCTGTCAACATTCTAAACAGTCCGGAGCGGCTGCCATCTTGTCTCTCGGTAGGATCGAGAGAGAAGAAGAGGTGAAAAACGAAGGGGGAATTTAATGAAAGGGGGCAAGGTATCCCCCTCTTGACCCCCTAGGAATGTTGTTGGGGTTATTAAAGGGTCCCGTGGGGAACAGAAAAAAAAAATGATTTTTCACGGTAGAAGCGCTTCACGGGCCGCGAACTGGGCCGCAAACTGGTAGCGAAACGGGAATTCGCCATTTTGTGCTTCGTTAATTAAATTACTAGGTATAAGGGGGTGCGGGAGACGTATCCTAATCCCCTATGTTTCCTGAGGGTGGCTGAGGAGGCTGATATATGTTGATACATCTCTTCCAGCGGCTGTGCGTGAGCTTTTTTTTTTTTTGCTGCGTGACAGTCCGGAGCGGCCGCCATCTTGTCTCTCGGTAGGATCGAGAGAGAAGAAGAGGTGAAAAACGAAGGGGGAATTTAATGAAAGGGGGCAAGGTATCACCCTCTTGACCCCCTAGGAATGTTGTTGGGGTTATTAAAGGGTCCCGTGGGGAAAATAAAAAAAAAATGATTTTTCACGGTAGAAGCGCTTCACGGGCCGCGAACTGGGCCGCAAACTGGTAGCGAAACGGGAATTCGCCATTTTGTGCTTCGTTAATTAAATTACTAGGTATAAGGGGGTGCGGGAGACGTATCCTAATCCCCTATGTTTCCTGAGGGTGGCTGAGGAGGCTGATATATGTTGATACATCTCTTCCAGCGGCTGCGCCATCTTGCCTTTTTTCCAATGCCACAATTTTGTCGTGCACGGCAGCCATTTTAGATGCCAGGCTGGTCCCAGGCTATCACCTACCCCTGCGGATGTAGTTTATGGCCCCAGCTGTAGAGAATTCAGACATGCCAACCCTCCCGATTCAGGCGTGTGACTACTGATTTCAGTGCTAGTCTCCCGCCTCCCGATTTCTGCAAGCAAAAACCCGGGGGCATATTACGAACAACTAGCGATAATTTTTGTCTCTAACTTGTTTAGAGACAAAAATTATCGCCGCACATCGGCGATTTTTATCGCAGATAAACCTTGCTATTATCGCAGAAAAGTCAGCGATATTCATGTATTATCGAGCAAATGCTCTTAGCCATGTTATCCACCTCCCATTGGATAACATGGCTAAGAACTGCTCAGGGCAGGTGTTAGATTTTGGAGATATTCGCGCTTAGCGCGAATATCTCCAAAAGTTGGTAATAGGAGATAGCGATGTTAGGGACTGTTTCCAGTCGCTAACATCTTGGCACGCCACTTTGCATGTCATTAGTGATAAGTATCACTGACATGCAAAGCGGGCCCAAGATGGTCGCTATCTCCTTTTAGCTGTCACTAACTGGTGTTAGCGACAGCTTGGTAATAGGGAGATCATTTTATCTCCGCTTTCATGGCTTTTAAAGCCAAAAAAGCGGAGATAAACCCCCTTGATAATATGCCCCACGATTCCTTGGGGGTTTCAGCTGACAGGGCTTGGTATTGTGTTACATGGTAATTTTTCCAGGAAACGTCAGAGGGTCGATGCAGGGGTTCTAGAAGAGGTGATAAACCATTTAAGCCTCATGAACAAGCGCATGGTCTTTTAAAGATTTGTGAAGTACTCGGGGCGGCGGTGTGTGTGTGCCCTCTTTCAGGAGCGGGCGGGGGGGCACTGCCAGCAACTTGCCAGGTCAGGTAGTGTTCAACACGTGCATCACCCTTTCTCTGCCTGCTATTGCGCTCCATGCTTCGGAAAGGTAAGAAAAAGAACGTGCATTTGAGTTTGAAATGTCCGATCCTGCAGCAGCACACTTCCAAAGCCCACACATGACAATAACCCGATTCAAGGCCCTATTCACCCGTTTTTAAAAAAATAGATAACACTCCAACAAAGTAAGATTATACAACTTTATTAACTTTTAACTATAATGAACGGAACAAAAACTAAAAACATTTAAACATTTTTCAACTCAAAAAGCAACAATGGTTAGAAGCTGTCTTTTGTGCGAATAGTCCCAAGGCAGCACAACGTGCAGAGTTCTGGACGGCACCCAGGTGATGTCGCCTGGGTGCCGCACTGGTTTTGGGACCCTACAATGCAGCACAGAAAAACAGCGTGGGGCGTCCCGGGTGGTGCGGGGGGAGGCCTCGTCAGTAGCGGTCTGTTGTGCGAATAGTCCCTAAGGCAGCAGAACGCGTTGAGATGTTGATGGGACTGTGTCCAGTGTCCCATGGCTGACACAACATGTACGACAGGCACCCAGGTGATGTCCAGTAAACTGCCGCACTGGTTTTGGTATCCTACAATGCTGCTCCGAAAATTGGCGTGCGGCGCCCCGGGGGGGGGGGGGGCGTGGGGGAGGCGGCGTGAACGGGCCTCCCCAGGTGGCGGCCATCTAGCTGAGTTGCGCCCGCTCTTGCGGCTACAGCGTCTCGCTCACCATGTTGTTGAGTTGCTCCCACTCTTGCAGTGCAGCGATAGGCGGCTGCCACATGGCTCTTAAAATGGCGGACGGCTCCTCGGTTTTGGGCCTGGTCCACTGAAATGGCCCTGGGACACCTTGGAACTCGGACGCTTGCCTGCTAGGGCTTGGGCTCCATTCTCGAAAAGCGTCCCCTCAGCCGTGAAGATTCTACAAAAGTCTTGGGGGCCCCCGACTCCCGCAGGCTTCCGGTGGGGAGCGGCTGCCATGATTGCTCGCGGAATGACCACGACGGAGCCACGAGATGGTGGTGCTCTCATGCTGACGCCAGCTTCAGTCTGAATGATCCAGAAACAAGGTGGGGCTTTCATCGTTTGGGAAAAAAAAATGTTCTAAACCAATGAAAAGTGTTATTTTTAGGTCATATGACCAAGCCTTCCATCTTTAGGAAACCAAAAGTAAAATGAACCAATGAAAAGTTTTATAAACAAGTCACATGACCTGTTATGCGGCATAGGGCTACAAAAAGCGTAGAAAATCCGTTGGCACGTGAGGCGGCGTCAGTAGCGGACCGATGTGCGAATAGGCCGAAGGCAGCACAACGCGCCGAGATCCGGATGGCACCGAGGTGGTGTCCAGCAAATTGCCGCACTGGTGTGGCCATCCTACAATGCTGCGCCGAAAGACAGCGTGTCCAGCTGAGTTGCGGTCACTGTTGCGGTACAGTGACTCGAACGCGCCGAGATCCGGATGGCACCGAGGTGGTGTCCAGCAAATTTCCGCACTGGTGTGGCCATCCTACAATGCTGCGCCGAAAGACGGCGTGTCCAGCTGAGTTGCGGTCACTGTTGCGGTACAGTGACTCGCAACGCGCTGAGATCCGGATGGCACCGAGGTGGTGTCCAGCAAATTGCCGCACTGGTGTGGCCATCCTACAATGCTGCGCCGAAAGATGGCGTGTCCAGCTGAGTTGCGGTCACTCTTGCGGTACAGTGAGTCGAACGCGCCGAGATCTGGATGGCCCCGATGTTGTGTCCAGCAAGTTGCCGCACTGGTGTGGCCATCCTACAATGCTGCGCTGAAAGTCGGCGTGGGCTGCCCCGTTGGCTTATGAGGTGATGTCAGTAGTGGACCGATGTGTGAATAGGTCGGAACCAGCACAGGGCGCCAAGATCCGAATGGCAAGTCCTGGATGTTGAGTGCCTCAGTTGAGAGTTCTGAGCAGTGCTTGTAAGACTGTCTGAAGCTTATTTGCACCTGCTGCAGCTTCACTATTGCCCTCGTGTGGCCAAAGGTGGCACATGACATAGGCGGCCGGCTCCCGAGGTCCGGCGGAACTTTTTTCCTTTTCCTTTCTGCTTCTTTTCCTACAATCCGTTTCATCTGAAGACACGACCAGGTCCCTGAATGTGTGCAGGGGGACGCTATTGATTGAATGAAAATGGCGGCTTGACACAAAGCTGACTCAAGCGTTACTGTTGATGCTATACAGACAAAAATTGGTTTTCAGTTTGTACATTCTTCAGGTTTTTTTTTTCCATCCAAGTCTGATTGAGAGTTTGTAGAAAAATGGCTTCAGATTTTCCACATACTACTCTTCAACATTCTTCCTAAATGTAACAATGTGAAACTCACTAGGAGAACGGCTGTTTCTGTTTCCTTTCAAAATGCTGCCAACAATATTTTCTGAATGGAAGACACCATCTTGTAGCATAAACGGCCGAAAGGGGTTCTGGTCTGGCCGATGGTTGGTGGAGACATTTTGACTATATCTTGGACCTGCCCGGCCTCGCCCAAAATGGCGCCGGTATAAATGGGACTCGTAACTCCTTGCCCGCAAATGTATATCTAGAAAATGTTATTGTAAGTGGCCCTGTCGTATTTTAATTACAAAATGTACGTCCACCGATTCCGCAACTGTTAGACACCTTTGTTCTTGCAACCTAATGGCCCGCTCGTTACGTTCTTCTACAGTGTAAATGTCTCCTCATCATATACGATTTCAGTTTGCTCCGTGGCCGGCCCACGTGGTTATAGGCCCGTATTTGTATACTGACATTTTCACAATAAAGGTTTTTAAAACAAAACACGGTAGTAGTATTTACATTGGTAAAGTTTTTACTTTTAGTCACTGTTTTCGAATCAGTAAAGGCAAGTGAAATAAAGCAGTCCAATTACATGACGGATAAAAGGTATAATATGTAGGAACGCAGTAAAGATAAATGCTTAAGGGCAGTTGTGTTTTTCATGTCTGCAATATAAAGTGATCGATAAGAATCTGATAATCAGGCGTATCGGCGACTAAGACAGCAGGCCGAATCTCTTTTACTCAACGGCTCCGTCATGGAAGGAAGAAACGCCCTTTTTCTCGAAAAAGGAATATATTTTACTTACAAGACAGTTGTAAATTTTCCGGGAAAGTACATTAGCCTGGAATATTATAACATATGTTTGAAAAAAAAATATTGTTCGAAAACAATAAAAAGCGTAATTTTTAGTTCATATGACCAAGCTTTTCATCATTAAATTAACAAAAGTAAAATGAACCAATGAAAAGTTTTATTAACAAGTCACATGACCTGTTATGCTTACGTTACGCGCTGCGCGCCGCGCCTCGGATCACTTCCGGGTGCGGTAACGCGGCGTGTCATATAACGCATTACGCGACAACGTAGGTCAAGAATATAGTCAAAATGTCTCCACCAACCAGCGTTCGGAACACAACCCCTTTCAGCAGTCCAAAAAGTTCTGTTAAATGACAACAGAGGGGACAGGCAACAAGAACCATCAGTCAAAGAGGGGAGGGCAAGTTCTTCTCTTCCGGGTCATGTTGGGGCGCTACCGGAACTGATCGAATTGGTAGTCTACAGTGTTTCTGGATGTTTCAGACTAAAGCTGGCGTCAGCATGAGACCACTACCATCTCGTAGCTCCGTCGTGGCCATTCCACGAGCAATCATGGCAGCCGCTCCCCACCAGAAGCCTGCGGGAGTCGGAGGCCCCCAAGACTTTTGTAGAATCTTCACGGCTGAGGGGACGCTTTTCGAGAATGGGACCCAAGCCCTATCAGGGAAGCGTCCGAGTTCAAAGGTGTCCCAGGGCCATTTTAGTGGACCAGGCCCAAAACCGAAGAGCCGGCCGCCATTTTGAGAGTCCTGTGGCAGCCGCCTATCGCTGCACCGCAAGAGTGGGCGCAATTCAGCTGGATGGTGGGCAAGACGCTGTAGCCGCAAGAGTGGGCGCAACTCAGCTGGATGGGACAAGGTTCAGAATTGAAGAGTCATCAAAAGGCAAAAAGTTCCGCCGGACCCCGGGAGCCGGCCGCCTATGTCGGGGGCGATCTCAGGCTACACCAGTGCTATAAGACTTGGGGAGGGTTTCGGAGCCAAGCGTCTTCTCCGAGTCCATGGCCATCACACTGCCCCTCAGGCGCCTCCGTCAAGCTGTTTAGGAAGGTAACATATCACATTCTTTTCTAATGCAGTCAGGTCCACAAACGACACTCACTTACTTTGAGAATAGTGAAGCTGCAGTAGGTGGAAATAAGCTTCAGACAGTGTTACAAGCGCTGCTCAGAACTCTTAACTATGGCACCCAACATCCAGAACTTATGCCATTTGAGAATGGCAGTGACATCGAAGCAACTCAGGGACCAAAACCATTAACGTACTTTCACGTATGAAAATCTTACTTGGGGAGGGGGCAGGAGCGAAGCGCCCCCTCCCAGTCAGCGCCACCACACCGTATGTTGAAAATTTGAAGCCATCGTTCTACAAAGTCAACCAAACTTGGATTGAAAAATCTAGAAAAATGTACAAACTGAAAACCAGTTTTGGTCTGCATAGCATCAGTAGCAACGCTTGAGTCAGCTTTGTGTCAAGCCGCCATTTTGATTCAACAAAGCACAGGCATTGAAAAAGGCTCAAACTCAGAACTCTGAACTATGGCACCCAACATCCAGGAGCTTGCCATCCGGATCTTGGAGCCTTGTGCTGCTTTCGACCTATTCACACATCGGTCCACTACTGACATCATCTTATAAACCAACGTTATGTAAATAGTTTTTTAATAAAATGTTTTACCCTGTTTCTTTGCTGGTGTGTTGTCTATATTTTTAATATTTGCATAGGGTTTGTCGTTATTTTGTGCGGGATGGGTGATGGAGCCGAGCTGTCTTGCAGCCCTCATGGTGTGGAGCTCAGTTCATCTCACTATTTTCGTATTTCTCATGAAGGGTTGTTCCTAATATTTCTATTTTAGCGAGGTCAAAAAGAGATCCAATTAGTGGCCTACTGATTTTGCTCGATTACTTTTATTTTTTTACACGATTTTTCACTATCTGCAAAGACTAAACAGAGTATTGCGACTTTGTGCTTGTTTGTAAATAGAGAATGATCCAAAGAGAACCAATTCTAAAACAGTAAATGCTTGGACAACAATCAATCAAATGGAGAGACAAGCAGGCACGACGGATTACAACGGGGGTAAAGGCCTGCGTTAACTACCCTTCAGTATCTGCAAAGAGAGAGTACTACTAAGACAAAAGAGGGGAGGGGGGGGGTGCAGCGTTCAAAGCACATCAGCGTGCATAAATACGAAAATGTTTTTATCTATCACGTACTTGACATTTTAAAGCTTGTCATATTTGCTATTAAAAAACCAATGAAATTCACAGAAAAAACCATAGGTTATAGTGGATATATAGTTAGGAATTTGCATTTACAAAACCTTGAAAATTCAATGAAAAAACCATTGGTTTTAGGCCATATATAGTTAGGGATTTGCATTTACAAAACCTTATTTTACTCGCATAAAACCATTGAAATTCCATATATAGTTATAAGCGCTAACTATATATCGCGCACCCGCAATCCACTGCTGATGATGTCACATATTACATCATTCATGACATGGTTAGTGACATCACTGATGACATCTCAAATGACTATATATCCACTATAACCTATGGTTTTTTCTGTGAATATATATATATATATATATATATATTCAATGAAAAAACCATTGGTTTTAGGCCATATATAGTTAGGGATTTGCATTTACAAAACCTTATTTTACTCGCATAAAACCATTGAAATTCCATATATAGTTAGATGCGCTAACTATATATCGCGCACCCGCAATCCACTGCTGATGATGTCACATATTACATCATTCATGACATGGTCAGTGACATCACTGATGACATCACTGATGACAACATCCAGTGACTATGTTTCTGTAAAGTTTAAATATGTTTTACATATTGAAGAATGAGTGGATGTATAAGTGTCTGGATGAAGAATTTAGTAGGTGCATGACTGACTGTATGAAAGAGTGATTAAATGTGTCTCACTGAGTGCATGGGTTAGTGACTAAACTATCTTAATTTGTGCATCAGTATGTCTGTTGTTGTGTAAGCTACAGCATGTGTTGATCAGTAGCTATATGAATAACTATATGGGTTATTGATTGGTTGCTCAAGTATTTGTATGGGAGACTGAGTATGTGTGTGGGTGGCTGGGAGGTGTGTCAGTCTGTGCATAGATGTGTAAGCAGTTGATTCACTAGGTGTATGAGTTCAAGAGTGCATGTGGAAACAGCTATATGGGCGGTTGACTGTGCATGGGTGTCTTGGTGAGTGAATGGATATCTCAGTGCTACATGTGCAAGTAAATACGTATGTAAAACACAATACATCTGAGAGTTGACATATATAAATAACTGTGGATAAGAGCCAGTGAATGTGTGAGTGGCTGTATGGATCACTGTGAGCTTGTATCAGGGATTGTATAAGAGAGTAAATATGTGTTAGAATATGTTTGAATAAGTAAGGTGTGTATAACTGTATAGTTGAGGAAATGGAGGTGTGATTGATTCTTTCCATGACTGACTAGGTGTGTGAGTAACTCCATGGATGAGTGACAGTCTGTGAGTGTCTGTTTATACTGAGTGTATGTAAGATTATATTAGAGTCTGAAGAGGTTCATTGTATTATCACATGACTGATGTCATCAGTGATGTGATCAGTGATGTCAAATGAGATGTCATCAGTGATGTCATTTGAGTTGTCATCAGTGATGTCATCAGTGATGCCACTGACCATGTCATGAATGATGTAATATGTGACATCATCAGCAGTGGATTGCGGGTGCGCGATATATAGTTTGCGCATCTAACTATATATGGAATTTCAATGGTTTTATGCGAGTAAAATAAGGTTTTGTAAATGCAAATCCCTAACTATATATGGCCTAAAACCAATGGTTTTTTCATTGACTTTTCAAGGTTTTGTAAATGCAAATTCCTAACTATATATCGACTATAACCTATGGTTTTTTCAGTGAATTTCAATGGTTTTTTAATAGCAAATATGAAAAGCTTTAAAATGTCAAGTACGTGATAGATAAAAACTTTTTCGTGTTTATGCACGCTGATGTGCTTTGAACGCTGCCCCCCTCCCCTCTTTTCTCTTAGTAGTACTCTCTCTTTGCAGATACTGAAGAGTAGTTAACGCAGGCCTTTACCCCCGTTGTAATCCGTCCTGCCTGCTTGTCTCTCCATTTGATTGATTATTATCCAAGCATTTACTGTTTTACAATTGATTCTCTTTGGTTCATTCTCTATTTACAAACAAGCACAAAGTCGCAATACTCTGTTTAGTCTTTGCAGATCGGGAAAAATCGTGTAAAAAAATAAAAGTAATCGAGCAAAATCAGTACGCCACTAATTGGATCTTTTTTTGACCTCGCTAAAATAGAAATATTATAAACAACCCTTCATGAGAAATACGAAAATAGTGAGATGAACTGAGCTCCACACCATGAGGGCTGCAAGACAGCTCGGCTCCATCACCCATCCCGCCCAAAATAACGACAAACCCTATGCAAATATTAAAAATATAGACAACACACCAGCAAAGAAACAGGGTAAAACATTTTATTAAATAACTATTTACATAACGTTGGTTTATAAGATGATGTCAGTAGTGGACCGATGTGTGAATAGGTCGAAAGCAGCACAAGGCGCCAAGATCCGGATGGCAAGTCCTGGATGTTGGGTGCCATAGTTCAGAGTTCTGAGTTTGAGCCTTTTTCAATGCCTGTGCTTTGTTGTTTCCCCTCCATCAAAAACAAAAAAAATATATAAACTGTGCAAAAATACCAAAAAAACAAAAAATGTTTACAAAAGCAGTGCTTGTAAGACTGTCTGAAGCTTATTTCCACCTACTGCAGCTTCACTATTCTCAAAGTAAGTGAGGGTCGTTTGTGGACCTGACTGCATTTGAAAACAATGTTATATGGTACCTCCCTAAACCGCTTGACGGAGGCCCCTGAGGGACGGTGTGATGGCATGGACTCGGAGAAGACGCTAGGCTCCGACCCCCTCCCCAAGTCTTATAGCACTGGTGTAGCCTGAGATCGCCCCCGACATAGGCGGCCGGCTCCCGGGGTCCGGCGGAACTTTTTGCCTTTTGATGACTCTTCTATTCTGGACTTTGTCCCACAATCCGTTTCACCTGAAGACACGCTGTAGTGGGGCGCCCCTTTACCGTTTTAGTTGCCATTCGGCCTGCTTTTGCTACACTGTGCATCTTCCGCCATTCAGCTGTTTACCGCCCGCTCTTGCTACTACAGCGTCTCGCTCACCATGTAGTTAAGTTGCTCCCGCTCTTGCGGTGCAGCGATAGGCGGCTGCCACAGTACTCTCAAAATGGCGGCCGGCTCTTCGGTTTTGGGCCTGGACCACTAAAATGGCCCTGGGACACCTTGGAACTCGGACGCTTCCCTGATAGGGCTTGGGTCCCATTCTCGAAAGCGTCCCCTCAGCCGTGAAGATTCTACAAAAGTCTTGGGGGCCCCCGACTCCCGTAGGCTTCTGGTGGGGAGCGGCTGCCATGTCTGCTCGTGGAATGGCCACGACGGAGCTACGAGATGGTAGTGCTCTCATGCTGACGCCAGCTTTAGTCTGAAACATCCAGAAACACTGTAGACTACCAATTCGATCAGTTCCGGTAGCGCCCCAACATGACCCGGAAGAGAAGAACTTGCCCTCCCCTCTTTGACTGATGGTTCTTGTTGCCTGTCCCCTCTGTTGTCATTTAACAGAACTTTTTGGACTGCTGAAAGGGGTTGTGTTCCGAACGCTGGTTGGTGGAGACATTTTGACTATATTCTTGACGTACGTTGTCGCGTAATGCGTTATATGACACGCCGCATTAGCGCACCCGGAAGTGATCCGGGGCGCGGCGCGCAGCGCGCAACGTAAGCATAACAGGTCATGTGATTTGTTAATAAAACTTTTCATTGGTTCATTTTACTTTTGTTATTTTAATGATGAAAAGCTTGGTCATATGACCTAAAAATTACGCTTTTTATTGTTTTCGAACATTATTTTTTTTAAACATATAGGTTATAATATTCCAGGCTAATGTACTTTCCCGGAAAATTTACAACTGTCCTGCAAGTAAAATATATTCCTTTTTCGAGAAAAAGGGCGTTTCTTCGTCCCATGACGGAGCCGTTGAGCAAAAGAGACTCGGCCTGCTGTCTTAGTCGCTGAAAAGCCTGAATATCAGATTCTTATCGATCACTTTATGTTGCAGGAGTGAAAAACACAACTGCCCTTGACCATTTATCTTTACTGCGTTCCTACATATTATACCTTTTATCCGTCATGTAATTGGACTACTTTATTTCACTTGCCTTTTACTGATTCGAAAACAGTGACTAAAAGTAAAAACTTTACCAATGTAAATACTACTACCATGTTTTGTTTTAAAAACCTTTATTGTGAAAATGTCAGTATACAAATACGGGCCTATAACCACGTGGGCCGGCCACGGAGCAAACTGGAATCGTATATGATGAGGAGACATTTACATTGTAGAGGAACGTAACGAGCGGGCCATTAGGTTGCAAGAACTAAGGTGTCTAACAGTTGCGGAATCGGTGGACGTACATTTTGTAATTAAAATACGACAGGGCCACTTACAAAAAAGTTATCTAGATATACATTTGCGTGCAAGTACCATGGGGGACGTTAATTCGAACTTTCAATAGTACAGTAATCAATAACACATCAGAACTTAATATCAATAGGGATGTCAAAATATTCAATCAATTCTCGTCCCCGCCCGCCATGAGCATCAAAACTGCATTCATATCTCATGATATCAAGGTTGTTCAACTAGTACACAACAATGAGTTACGAGTCCCATTTATACCGGCACCATTTTGGGCGAGTCCGGGCAGGTCCAAGATATAGTCAAAATGTCTCCACCAACCATCGGCCAGACCAGAACCCCTTTCGGCTCTTTATGCTACAAGATGGTGTCTTCCATTCAGAAAATATTGTTGGCAGCATTTTGAAAGGAAACAGAAACAGCCGTTCTCCTAGTGAGTTTCACATTGTTACATTTAGGAAGAATGTTGAAGAGTAGTATGTGGAAAATCTGAAGCCATTTTTCTACAAACTCTCAATCAGACTTGGATGGAAAAAAAATCCTGAAGAATGTACAAACTGAAAACCAATTTTTGTCTGTATAGCATCAACAGCAACGCTTGAGTCAGCTTTGTGTCAAGCCGCCATTTTCATTCAATCAATAGCGTCCCCCTGCACACATTCAGGGACCTGGTCGTGTCTTCAGATGAAACGGATTGTAGGAAAAGAAGCAGAAAGGAAAAGGAAAAAAGTTCCGCCGGACCTCGGGAGCCGGCCGCCTATGTTATGTGCGACCTTTGGCCACACCAGGGCAATAGTGAAGCTGCAGCAGGTGCAAATAAGCTTCAGACAGTCTTACAAGCACTGCTCAGAACTCTCAACTATGGCACTCAACATCCAGGACTTGCCATTCGGATCTTGGCGCCTTGTGCTGGTTCCGACCTATTCACACATCGGTCCACTACTGACATCACCTCATAAGCCAACGGGGCATCCCACGCCGACTTTCGGCGCAGCATTGTAGGATGGCCACACCAGTGCGGCAACTTGCTGGACACAACCTCGGTGCCATCCGGATCTCGGCGCGTTCGACTCACTGTACCGCAAGAGTGACCGGAACTCAGCTGGACACGCCGTCTTTCGGCGCAGCATTGTAGGATGGCCACACCAGTGCAGCAACTTGCTGGACACCACCTCGGTGCCATCCAGATCTCGGCGCGTTCGAGTCACTGCACCGCAAGAGTGACCGCAACTCAGCTGGACACGCCGTCTTTCGGCGCAGCATTGTAGGATGGCCACACCAGTGCGGCAACTTGCTGGACACCACCTCGGTGCAATCCGGATCTCGGCGCGTTCGAGTCACTGTACCGCAAGAGTGACCGCAACTCAGCTGGACACACCGTCTTTCGGCGCAGCATTGTAGGATGGCCACACCAGTGCGGCAATTTGCTGGACACCACCTCGGTGCCATCCGGATCTCGACGCGTTGTGCTGCCTTCGGCCTATTCGCACATCGGTCCGCTACTGACGCCGCCTCACGTGCCAACGGATTTTCTACGCTTTTTGTAGCCCTATGCCGCATAACAGGTCATGTGACTTGTTTATAAAACTTTTCATTGGTTCATTTTACTTTTGGTTTCCTAAAGATGGAAGGCTTGGTCATATGACCTAAAAATAACACTTTTCATTGGTTTAGAACATTTTTTTTTCCCAAACGATGAAAGCCCCACCTTGTTTCTGGATCATTCAGACTGAAGCTGGCGTCAGCATGAGAGCACCACCATCTCGTGGCTCCGTCGTGGTCATTCCGCGAGCAATCATGGCAGCCGCTCCCCACCGGAAGCCTGCGGGAGTCGGGGGCCCCCAAGACTTTTGTAGAATCTTCACGGCTGAGGGGACGCTTTTCGAGAATGGAGCCCAAGCCCTAGCAGGCAAGCGTCCGAGTTCCAAGGTGTCCCAGGGCCATTTCAGTGGACCAGGCCCAAAACCGAAGAGCCGTCCGCCATTTTAAGAGTCATGTGGCAGCCGCCTATCGCTGCACTGCAAGAGTGGGAGCAACTCAACAACATGGTGAGCGAGACGCTGTAGCCGCAAGAGCGGGCGCAACTCAGCTGGATGGCCGCCACCTGGGGAGGCCCGTTCACGCCGCCTCCCCCACGCCCTTCCCCCCGGGCCGCCCCACGCCAATTTTCGGAGCAGCATTGTAGGATACCAAAACCAGTGCGGCAGTTTACTGGACATCACCTGGGTGCCATCAACATCTCAGCGCGTTCTGCTGCCTTGGGACTATTCGCACAACAGACCGCTACTGACGAGGCCTCCCCCCACACCACCCGGGACGCCCCACGCCAATTTTCGGAGCAGCATTGTAGGATCCCAAAACCAGTGCGGCACCCAGGCGACATCACCTGGGTGCCGTCCAGAACTCAGCACGTTGTGCTGCCTTGGGACTGTTCGCACAAAAAACAGCTTCTGACCATTGTTGCTTTTTTGGGTGAAAAATGTTTAAATGTTTTTACAGTTTTTGTTCCGTTCATTATATTTAAAAGTTAATAAAGTTTTATAATCTTACTTTGTTGGAGTGTTATATATTTTTTTTTAAAAACGGGTGAATGGGGCCTTGAATCGGGTTATTGTCATGTGTGGGCTTTGGAAGTGTGCTGCTGCAGGATCGGACATTTCAAACTCAAATGCACGTTCTTTTTCTTACCTTTCCGAAGCATGGAGCGCAATAGCAGGCAGAGAAAGGGTGATGCACGTGTTGAACACTACCTGACCTGGCAAGTTGCTGGCAGTGCCCCCCCGCCCGCTCCTGAAAGAGAGCACACACACACCGCCGCCCGGAGTACTTCACAAATCTTTAAAAGACCATGCGCTTGTTCATGAGGCTTAAATGGTTTATCACCTCTTCTAGAACCCCTGCATCGAACCTCTGACATTTCCTGGAAAAATTACCACGTAACACAATACCAAGCCCTGTCAGCTGAAACCCCCGAGGAATCGTGGGGCATATAATCAAGGGGGTTTATCGCCGCTTTTTTGGCTTTAAAAGCCATGAAAGCGGAGATAAAATTATCTCCCTATTACCAAGCTGTCGCTAACACCAGTTAGTGACAGCTAAAAGGAGATAGCGACCATCTTGGGCCCCGCTTTGCATGTCAGTGATACTTATCACTAATGACATGCAAAGTGGGCGTGCCAAGATGTTAGCGACTGGAAACAGTCCTTAACATCGCTATCTCCTATTACCAACTTTTGGAGATATTCGCGCTAAGCGCGAATATCTCCAAAAGCTAACACCTGCCCTGAGCAGTTCTTAGCCATGTTATCCAATAGGAGGTGGATAACATGGCTAAGAGCATTTGCTCGATAATACATGAATATCGCTGACTTTTCTGCGATAATAGCAAGGTTTATCTGCGATAAAAATCGCCGATGTGCGGCGATAATTTTTGTCTCTAAACAAGTTAGAGACAAAAATTATCGCTAGTTGTTCGTAATATGCCCCCGGGTTTTTGCTTGCAGAAATCGGGAGGCGGGAGACTAGCACTAAAATCAGTAGTCTCACGCCTGAATCGGGAGGGTTGGCATGTCTGGATTCTCTACAGCTGGGGCCATAAACTACATCCGCAGGGGTAGGTGATAGCCTGGGACCAGCCTGGCATCTAAAATGGCTGCAGTGCACGACAAAATTGTGGCATTGGAAAAAAGGCAAGATGGCGCAGCCGCTGGAAGAGATGTATCAACATATATGAGCCTCCTCAGCCACCCTCAGGAAACATAGGGGATTAGGATACGTCTCCGCACCCCCTTATACCTAGTAATTTAATTAAAGAAGCACAAAATGGCGAATTCTCGTTTCGCTACCAGTTTGCGGCCCAGTTCGCTGCCCGTGAAGCGCTTCTACCGTGAAAAATCATTTTTTTTTTATTTTCCCCACGGGACCCTTTAATAACCCCAACAACATTCCTAGGGGGTCAAGAGGGGTATACCTTGCCCCCTTTCATTAAATTCCCCCTTCGTTTTTCACCTCTTCTTCTCTCTCGATCCTACCGAGAGATAAGATGGCGGCCGCTCCGGACTGTTTAGAATGTTGACAGACACCGGAGAGCCAATCAGCTTTCTGCACGCAAAGTTCCGTTTCGCGAAAAGTAAGCGAACCGGTGCGCAGCCTGGAGCGCTGTTACAGATATATATCTTGTTTTAAACGTTAATTTCTCAAAAACTACTGGAGCACATATATTGAGACCTAGCAAAGGCACATCGGGCTAACAGTCCCTACAATTTTGCCAAGTTTCGTGCAAATCCATTCAGCCGTTCGAGCTAAAAGTGAGTCCAACCGCCCCATGGAAATTAACATGGAAAAACGCGTTTTGGGACCCCCCTTTTTTCTCGGCCCCCCCTTGATGAAACCCCCCCAAATTTTCAAGGGCTGCTCAGAAACAAAATGTGCCATTTTCCTGAAAATTTCAGCCGATTCCGTCCACAAACGCCAAAGTTATTAGACATAGAATTTTCAAAAATCCCATAGGGAATAAATCCTAACTATATATACCTACTGGCGATAGCCAGTAGGTAATATATATATATATATATATATATATATATATATATATATATATATATATATATATATATATCCAAAAGAGTTGTTGCCCAAGATGAGAGAGACCACAGGCAGTTTAGAAATCAATCCGCTTTATTGGGTGACAAAATCGCTAGCCAGCAGCGCACAGGAATCTTCCTTCATGGATAAGCCAGACGCGTTTCGGGAGAATGACACTCCCTTCCTCAGTGGCATTGCTGCTCCAAACAGCGGATCATTTGCACCTCGCACTTAAATGTCAATGAGTCCCGCCCCTATGGGTGTAGCCAGCCTCGTGGCATTATGGTTCTCGTAGTGCAGGTAGGTTCTACTACAATGAGTGTCCGTCGTGGAGTGCAGGGAAATAAAGAAAACTGTACGTTGAAGTTAGAAACCTGCTCTGCTGCACGGCTTTCTGCTTCATTATGCCTCCGGGATATCTGCCTTCCCAGCGAGTCAGCTCTACCTGGTACTCCGGCCTGCAGCGCAGGGGGTCTCTTCTCGCGGCCGGACAAAGCCGCTCAAAATCCAAAAGAGTTGTTGCCCAAGATGAGAGATACCACAGGCAGTTTAGAAATCAATCCGCTTTATTGGGTGACAAAATCGCTAGCCAGCAGCGCACAGGAATCTTCCTTCATGGATAAGCCACACGCGTTTCGGGAGAATGACACTCCCTTCCTCAGTGGCATTGCTGCTCCAAACAGCGGATCGTTTGCACCTCGCACTTAAATGTCAATGAGTCCCGCCCCTATGGGCGTAGCCTGCCTCGTGGCATTATGGTTCTCATAGTGCAGGTAGGTTCTACTACAATGAGTGTCTGTCGTGGAGTGCAGGGAAATAAACAAAACTGTACGTTGAAGTTCGAAACCTGCTCTGCTGCACGGCTTTCTGCTTCATTATGCCTCCGGGATATCTGCCTTCCCAGCGAGTCAGCTCTACCTGGTACTCCGGCCTGCAGCGCAGGGGGTCTCTTCTCGCGGCCGGACAAAGCCGCTCAAAATCCTGTGCGCTGCTGGCTAGCGATTTTGTCACCCAATAAAGCGGATTGATTTCTAAACTGCCTGTGGTCACTCTCATCTTGGGCAACAACTCTTTTGGATTTTGAGCGGCTTTGTCCGGCCGCGAGAAGAGACCCCCTGCGCTGCAGGCCGGAGTACCAGGTAGAGCTGACTCGCTGGGAAGGCAGATATCCCGGAGGCATAATGAAGCAGAAAGCCGTGCAGCAGAGCAGGTTTCGAACTTCAACGTACAGTTTTGTTTATTTCCCTGCACTCCACGACAGACACTCATTGTAGTAGAACCTACCTGCACTACGAGAACCATAATGCCACGAGGCAGGCTACGCCCATAGGGGCGGGACTCATTGACATTTAAGTGCGAGGTGCAAACGATCCGCTGTTTGGAGCAGCAATGCCACTGAGGAAGGGAGTGTCATTCTCCCGAAACGCGTCTGGCTTATCCATGAAGGAAGATTCCTGTGCGCTGCTGGCTAGCGATTTTGTCACCCAATAAAGCGAATTGATTTCTAAACTGCCTGTGGTCTCTCTCATCTTGGGCAACAACTCTTTTGGATTTTGAGCGGCTTTGTCCGGCCGCGAGAAGAGACCCCCTGCGCTGCAGGCCGGAGTACCAGGTAGAGCTGACTCGCTGGGAAGGCAGATATCCCGGAGGCATAATGTCACCCAATAAAGCGGATTGATTTCTAAACTGCCTGTGGTCTCTCTCATCTTGGGCAACAACTCATTTGGATATATATATATATATATCAGAGGCACCCTTGGATGTATATATATATATATATATATATATATATATATATATATATATATATATATATATATATATATATATATATATATATATATATATATATATATATATGTATATATGTATATATATATATATATATATATATATATATATATATATACATCAGAGCTTTCCTCTCCCTCACCTTCGAAGAAGACACGGCACTCGCATGGGGAGGGTTTAGTTTCTTTATTTTACCCTCAGAGAACCAGACGCGTTTCGGCTACTGCCTTTGTCGATGGTACATTGGCGCGCCATTTTTTTGTTTTTTAAATACCCATCACGTGATTGCCTCAGAGGTAAACAAAGGACTGTTACATAGTTGCCATCTTGTAATGGTTATTCATGGCAATGTATCTATCGCGCCCTGAATTCAGGGAGAGGAAAGCTCTGATAGTAGCGGGGTGGCGCCCCCCGCATAAAGGCATCCGTGTTTGAGTGCGCGACTTGGCGGCACAAGGAAGCAGTAATATATATATATATATATATATATATATATATATATATAAATTCGATAAGTTTCGCCAACTTTGGAAGAGCCCACAAACAGGTAAACTTTGCCGCTTCTGTTTATTTAAAGGTTGCCGTGTACAGGAAACATGAGGTACAGCCTGCATTAAAATTGTCCAAAGGTCAGTCCTACGCGTTTCATGCTCTGCCGCATTTCATCAGGGACTTTGATTTCTGAACTCTCTGAAAGCATTGCGTGTTTTAAGCACTTACATTACATCACAAGTCCCCGCCTCAGTGGGCGTGTCCACGTAGTGAATCCTGGTACTTGCAGTGCTTTATTTCCACAGTGGGCTGCTTGCTTTCACTCGTTCATTTATTCAATGTGTTACCCCAGTGGGTTGAGGCATGTGCTCATTCCTAGTACCGGCATCTTGCAACCTTTAAAAGTAGCTCCTCTTCCTCACGCCGCCTCACCATCTGGCGCTGCAGCAGGTCCGTTGTTCCAAACAGCGGGGCTCCTCCGCGACCCAGGCGTGGCCGCCAACATAAATTCGATAAGTTTCGCTAACTTTGGAAGAGCCCACAAACAGGTAAACTTTGCCGCTTCTGTTTATTTAAAGGTTGCCGTGTACAGGAAACATGAGGTACAGCCTGCATTAAAATTGTCCAAAGGTCAGTCCTACGCGTTTCATGCTCTGCCGCATTTCATCAGGGACTTTGGTTTCTGAACTCTCTGAAAGCATTGTGTGTTTTAAGCACTTACATTACATCACAAGTCCCCGCCTCAGTGGGCGTGTCCACGTAGTGAATCCTGGTACTTGCAGTGCTTTATTTCCACAGTGGGCTGCTTGCTTTCACTCGTTCATTTATTCAATGTGTTACCCCAGTGGGTTGAGGCATGTGCTCATTCCTAGTACCGGCATCTTGCAACCTTTAAAAGTAGCTCCTGTTCCTCACGCCGCCTCACCATCTGGCGCTGCAGCAGGTCCGTTGTTCCAAACAGCGGGGCTCCTCCGCGACCCAGGCGTGGCCGCCAACATAAATTCGATAAGTTTCGCCAACTTTGGAAGAGCCCACAAACAGGTAAACTTTGCCGCTTCTGTTTATTTAAAGGTTGCCGTGTACAGGAAACATGAGGTACAGCCTGCATTAAAATTGTCCAAAGGTCAGTCCTACGCGTTTCATGCTCTGCCGCATTTCATCAGGGACTTTGGTTTCTGAACTCTCTGAAAGCATTGCATGTTTTAAGCACTTACATTACATCACAAGTCCCCGCCTCAGTGGGCGTGTCCACGTAGTGAATCCTGGTACTTGCAGTGCTTTATTTCCACAGTGGGCTGCTTGCTTTCACTCGTTCATTTATTCAATGTGTTACCCCAGTGGGTTGAGGCATGTGCTCATTCCTAGTACCGGCATCTTGCAACCTTTAAAAGTAGCTCCTGTTCCTCACGCCGCCTCACCATCTGGCGCTGCAGCAGGTCCGTTGTTCCAAACAGCGGGGCTCCTCCGCGACCCAAGGCGTGGCCGCCAACATAAATTCGATAAGTTTCGCCAACTTTGGAAGAGCCCGCAAACAGGTAAACTTTGCCGATTCTGTTTATTTAAAGGTTGCCGTGTACAGGAAACATGAGGTACAGCCTGCATTAAAATTGTCCAAAGGTCAGTCCTACGCGTTTCATGCTCTGCTGCATTTCATCAGGGACTTTGGTTTCTGAACTCTCTGAAAGCATTGCGTGTTTTAAGCACTTACATTACATCACAAGTCCCCGCCTCAGTGGGCGTGTCCACGTAGTGAATCCTGGTACTTGCAGTGCTTTATTTCCACAGTGGGCTGCTTGCTTTCACTCGTTCATTTATTCAATGTGTTACCCCAGTGGGTTGAGGCATGTGCTCATTCCTAGTACCGGCATCTTGCAACCTTTAAAAGTAGCTCCTGTTCCTCACGCCGCCTCACCATCTGGCGCTGCAGCAGGTCCGTTGTTCCAAACAGCGGGGCTCCTCCGCGACCCAGGCGTGGCCGCCAACATAAATTTGATAAGTTTCGCCAACTTTGGAAGAGCCCACAAACAGGTAAACTTTGCCGCTTCTGTTTATTTAAAGGTTGCCGTGTACAGGAAACATGAGGTACAGCCTGCATTACAATTGTCCAAAGGTCAGTCCTACGCGTTTCATGCTCTGCCGCATTTCATCAGGGACTTTGGTTTCTGAACTGAGGTTGCAAGATGCCGGTACTAGGAATGAGCACATGCCTCAACCCACTGGGGTAACACATTGAATAAATGAACGAGTGAAAGCAAGCAGCCCACTGTGGAAATAAAGCACTGCAAGTACCAGGATTCACTACGTGGACACGCCCACTGAGGCGGGGACTTGTGATGTAATGTAAGTGCTTAAAACACGCAATGCTTTCAGAGAGTTCAGAAACCAAAGTCCCTGATGAAATGCGGCAGAGCATGAAACGCGTCGGACTGACCTTTGGACAATTTTAATGCAGGCTGTACCTCATGTTTCCTGTACACGGCAACCTTTAAATAAACAGAAGCGGCAAAGTTTACCTGTTTGTGGGCTCTTCCAAAGTTGGCGAAACTTATCGAATTTATGTTGGCGGCCACGCCTGGGTCGCGGAGGAGCCCCGCTGTTTGGAACAACGGACCTGCTGCAGCGCCAGATGGTGAGGCGGCGTGAGGAACAGGAGCTACTTTTAAAGGTTGCAAGATGCCGGTACTAGGAATGAGCACATGCCTCAACCCACTGGGGTAACACATTGAATAAATGAACGAGTGAAAGCAAGCAGCCCACTGTGGAAATAAAGCACTGCAAGTACCAGGATTCACTACGTGGACACGCCCACTGAGGCGGGGACTTGTGATGTAATGTAAGTGCTTAAAACACGCAATGCTTTCAGAGAGTTCAGAAACCAAAGTCCCTGATGAAATGCGGCAGAGCATGAAACGCGTCGGACTGACCTTTGGACAATTTTAATGCAGGCTGTACCTCATGTTTCCTGTACACGGCAACCTTTAAATAAACAGAAGCGGCAAAGTTTACCTGTTTGTGGGCTCTTCCAAAGTTGGCGAAACTTATCGAATTTATGTTGGCGGCCACGCCTGGGTCGCGGAGGAGCCCCGCTGTTTGGAACAACGGACCTGCTGCAGCGCCAGATGGTGAGGCGGCGTGAGGAACAGGAGCTACTTTTAAAGGTTGCAAGATGCCGGTACTAGGAATGAGCACATGCCTCAACCCACTGGGGTAACACATTGAATAAATGAACGAGTGAAAGCAAGCAGCCCACTGTGGAAATAAAGCACTGCAAGTACCAGGATTCACTACGTGGACACGCCCACTGAGGCGGGGAATTGTGATGTAATGTAAGTGCTTAAAACACGCAATGCTTTCAGAGAGTTCAGAAACCAAAGTCCCTGATGAAATGCGGCAGAGCATGAAACGCGTCGGACTGACCTTTGGACAATTTTAATGCAGGCTGTACCTCATGTTTCCTGTACACGGCAACCTTTAAATAAACAGAAGCGGCAAAGTTTACCTGTTTGTGGGCTCTTCCAAAGTTGGCGAAACTTATCGAATTTATGTTGGCGGCCACGCCTGGGTCGCGGAGGAGCCCCGCTGTTTGGAACAACGGACCTGCTGCAGCGCCAGATGGTGAGGCGGCGTGAGGAACAGGAGCTACTTTTAAAGGTTGCAAGATGCCGGTACTAGGAATGAGCACATGCCTCAACCCACTGGGGTAACACATTGAATAAATGAACGAGTGAAAGCAAGCAGCCCACTGTGGAAATAAAGCACTGCAAGTACCAGGATTCACTACGTGGACACGCCCACTGAGGCGGGGACTTGTGATGTAATGTAAGTGCTTACAACACGCAATGCTTTCAGAGAGTTCAGAAACCAAAGTCCCTGATGAAATGCGGCAGAGCATGAAACGCGTCGGACTGACCTTTGGACAATTTTAATGCAGGCTGTACCTCATGTTTCCTGTACACGGCAACCTTTAAATAAACAGAAGTGGGAAAGTTTACCTGTTTGCGGGCTCTTCCAAAGTTGGCGAAACTTATCGAATTTATGTTGGCGGCCACGCCTGGGTCGCGGAGGAGCCCCGCTGTTTGGAACAACGGACCTGCTGCAGCGCCAGATCGTGAGGCGGAGTGAGGAACAGGAGCTACTTTTAAAGGTTGCAAGATGCCGGTACTAGGAATGAGCACATGCCTCAACCCACTGGGGTAACACATTGAATAAATGAACGAGTGAAAGCAAGCAGCCCACTGTGGAAATAAAGCACTGCAAGTACCAGGATTCACTACGTGGACACGCCCACTGAGGCGGGGACTTGTGATGTAATGTAAGTGCTTAAAACACGCAATGCTTTCAGAGAGTTCAGAAACCAAAATCCCTGATGAAATGCGGCAGAGCATGAAACGCGTCGGACTGACCTTTGGACAATTTTAATGCAGGTTGTACCTCATGTTTCCTGTACACGGCAACCTTTAAATAAACAGAAGCGGCAAAGTTTACCTGTTTGTGGGCTCTTCCAAAGTTGGCGAAACTTATCGAATTTATGTTGGCGGCCACGCCTGGGTCGCGGAGGAGCCCCGCTGTTTGGAACAACGGACCTGCTGCAGCGCCAGATGGTGAGGCGGCGTGAGGAACAGGAGCTACTTTTAAAGGTTGCAAGATGCCGGTACTAGGAATGAGCACATGCCTCAACCCACTGGGGTAACACATTGAATAAATGAACGAGTGAAAGCAAGCAGGCTACTGTGGAAATAAAGCACTGCAAGTACCAGGATTCACTACGTGGACACGCCCACTGAGGCGGGGACTTGTGATGTAATGTAAGTGCTTAAAACACGCAATGCTTTCAGAGAGTTCAGAAACCAAAATCCCTGATGAAATGCGGCAGAGCATGAAACGCGTCGGACTGACCTTTGGACAATTTTAATGCAGGCTGTACCTCATGTTTCCTGTACACGGCAACCTTTAAATAAACAGAAGCGGCAAAGTTTACCTGTTTGTGGGCTCTTCCAAAGTTGGCGAAACTTATCGAATTGATGTTGGCGGCCACGCCTGGGTCGCGGAGGAGCCCCGCTGTTTGGAACAACGGACCTGCTGCAGCGCCAGATGGTGAGGCGGCGTGAGGAACAGGAGCTACTTTTAAAGGTTGCAAGATGCCGGTACTAGGAATGAGCACATGCCTCAACCCACTGGGGTAACACATTGAATAAATGAACGAGTGAAAGCAAGCAGCCCACTGTGGAAATAAAGCACTGCAAGTACCAGGATTCACTACGTGGACACGCCCACTGAGGCGGGGACTTGTGATGTAATGTAAGTGCTTAAAACACGCAATGCTTTCAGAGAGTTCAGAAATTAAAGTCCCTGATGAAATGCGGCAGAGCATGAAACACGTCGGACTGACCTTTGGACAATTTTAATGCAGGCTGTACCTCATGTTTCCTGTACACGGCAACCTTTAAATAAACAGAAGCGGCAAAGTTTACCTGTTTGTGAGCTCTTCCAAAGTTGGCGAAACTTATCGAATTTATGTTGGCGGCCACGCCTGGGTCGCGGAGGAGCCCCGCTGTTTGGAACAACGGACCTGCTGCAGCGCCAGATGGTGAGGCGGCGTGAGGAACAGGAGCTACTTTTAAAGGTTGCAAGATGCCGGTACTAGGAATGAGCACATGCCTCAACCCACTGGGGTAACACATTGAATAAATGAACGAGTGAAAGCAAGCAGCCCACTGTGGAAATAAAGCACTGCAAGTACCAGGATTCACTACGTGGACACGCCCACTGAGGCGGGGACTTGTGATGTAATGTAAGTGCTTAAAACACGCAATGCTTTCAGAGAGTTCAGAAACCAAAGTCCCTGATGAAATGCGGCAGAGCATGAAACGCGTCGGACTGACCTTTGGACAATTTTAATGCAGGCTGTACCTCATGTTTCCTGTACACGACAACCTTTAAATAAACAGAAGCGGCAAAGTTTACCTGTTTGTGGGCTCTTCCAAAGTTGGCGAAACTTATCGAATATATATATATATATACATATATATATATATATATATATATATATATATATATATATATATATATATATATATCCTGCTCAGGATTGGCGTTCCTATTGAAAAGCACTCAACCAACAACACAGTGCTCCAAGCCTCGCACTCTTTATTGACGGATAAGGGTAGTGTCCACCTGCTGTCTTAGCAGTTCACACCACATTCACCAACGCGTTTCAAGGTCATCCTCTTTCTCAGGGCTGGTGGCGTGAAATAGCATCCCGGTCACTACCTGCATTAAAAGGCACAGTGAGGACATGCCCTCATACCGCCTGTCACGTGTGCATTCCAGCAAAGCTTTATGGATGATGGCAGTCACTAGTAGGTAGGTATAGTTCGGACCTAGATTCCATAGAAAAAGCATTGTTTGTTTTCCCAATACCTTTGTCTCCGGTTGACGAATGTTCGTAAAATTTTCAAAACTAGTGATCAGCTCTGGTCAGTTCCTGTTTTGAAAGTTTCGGGGTGATTCGCTAAGCAGCGGGCGAGAAAAAAGGGGGATCTCAAAACACGTTTTCCCCGCTCTTGGAGGTTTCAGAGATTGTTAAGGAGTCGTTGGATGCCGGAGGCAGGGTGATGTTAGTTAAGCTAGATCTGTCGGCGGCTTTCAACACCGTCCCCCATGAGGATCTCCTCATATGACTACTTGACATCGGTCTGAGGGGGACGGTGCTCAGTTGTTTTCGTTCCTTTCTATCCAACCGCCGACAAATGGTCTGGGCCTCCCCTGGATCTGCCGAAATGTCGCCATTGGGAGTCGGAGTTCCTCAGGGCTCAGTATTGAGCCCAACTCTATTTAACATCTTCATGACCCCTCTGGCGGCATTGGTGGAGTCCTATGGGGCCCAGATCGTTTCCTATGCTGACGACACCCAGCTTCTCTACAACTGCCGGAAGGGCGACGAATTAGAGGGTGAAAGTATCTGTGAGTGCCTTGGGGCTGTTTTTAACTGGTTCCAACTGAACAGCCTCAAGTGCAACTCGGATAAATCCGAAATACTTTTCTTTGGATGCCCCTCGGAACCGGACTGGCAAGGCTGGTGGCCTACCGACATGTTCCCTCCAGCGCATTCCTCGGAGTCAGCCAAGAACCTGGGAATTAAAATAGACAATGGGCTTACGCTCAAATCCCAGGTGCTGACCCTCACTGGAACATGTTTTGGTATCCTCAGGATGTTGCGGAAGTTCTTTCCGCTGCTTTCTGATGACCATAGGAGAATTACTGTCCAGGCCCTCATTGGATTTAGACTCAATTATGCCAATATCCTGTATCTGGGTCTGCCGGAATTCCTCTTACAGCGTATGCAGGTGGCTCAGAATGCAGCCGCACGAGCCATCTTCGGCTTGCATCAACGAGAGAGAGCGTCTAACTTACTGTGAACTTTACATTGGTTCCCCATCTGGAAGCGGATAATATTCAAGGCAATGACATTGGCTCACAAAGCCTTGCATGCCACGGGTGCCAAATACTTACAAAAGAGGCTGGCTTTCTATCTGCCGGCACGATCCTTAAGATCGGAGTCATTGGCACTCGCAGTAGTCCCCCGCATAAAGAAAGCCCATATCGGAGGACGGTCCTTTAGGTTGCTGGCCCCTCAGCTGTGGAACTCCTTACCTTTGTCTTTGCGTTCCACGCCTAATTTACTCGCTTTTAGGAAGTGCTTAAAGACCTGGCTCTTTACTGGCTAGAGTTCCCTAGTTCCTTCTTTATATCTGCTGTTTTGTCCTTTTATTGTTATGTTGTATCTGTTTTCTTTCTTTCTAGGTCTGGAGCATAAAGCGCCGGGACACTCCTTTGGAGTAGCCGCGCGCTATAGAAGACCTATAATAACATAACATAACATAACATAACATAACATAACATAACATAACATAACATAACATAACATAACATAACATAACATGTTATTTTCTATAGGAAACTTTAAACACAGCTTCAGCCTGAAATGCTCAACGGAGTTACACCAAATTTAGCAAAAGGTAGCCCTTGGTTCAGAAAGTGTCCTTTTTGTTAAATGGTGTAAATCTGTTTAGTAGTTTCTGAGAAATTCAAAAAATAAAAGGTGGATAATCAATTTTCCATAGGAAACTTTAGCCAAGGCTACAGCTCAAAGTGCTGAACGGAATTACAACAAATTTGGCAAAAAGGTAGTGCTTGGTTCAGAAACCGACCTTTTTTTTTAAATGGTGTAAATCCATTCAGTAGTTGCTTAGAAATTCAAAAATTAAAAGTTTTGATATCTAGGGCAGCGCTGGGTTTGTGATCCCTCCCCAGCATGAGCTTCACTGTGATTGGCTGTCCACACTCCAAACCAGGAAGTGTTGGCAGCCATCTTGTGACCCTGTAGAACCGAGTCACAAGAAAACAGTGAAACAAATGTCAAAAACAAGAAAAAGGGGAAGGGTAGAAATACCCTGACCCTGTAGGCCTGCTCAGGGGGTCCCAATAGGACCCCGAGTGGCAAAAAAAGTATTACTTTTTTTATAATTTTGGCGGAATTCGGCCTGAAGTCGCGAATCCCGCCGAAATTATTAAAAAAATGAAGCACATGTTCTTGTGCTTCATTTAAATGAGGCACCCGGGTGGGCCAGGTCGCGGGGCATTGCCCAATTTACACTTTATATTTGCAGGGGCCCCCTACTGGTGCCCTTGATGACCTTGGGGACAAACACCCCCCAGGACCAGCTCCTATAGTGTCCCGGGGTGCCCACCCCCGGGACACTGCTGTTTGCTATAGCAGGGTGGGAGCATGGCTCTCGGCCTTTAATAGCAAACTCTGCTTTGGATTTTGGAAGCGAGAGCGTATTGCTTTTACACACGGGGAGCTGCTGACATGCAATGCCGGCTCCCACAGGACGAAGGGAAGCCAGTGGGACCGTGGGGGCATTGGGGCTCCCCCCACGGTGCCCAAACATGAGGCCAGGTCCTGGGGATGGGGTCCCCGTGGCCCAAAATGACCGGGAATGGGGGTGGTAGTCCCCCTTCCTCCGTTTAAAAAAATAAAAGTATATTTGGCAATGCCCCGGGGGATGGGGTCCCCGGGGCAATTGTAATTTAATGAAAGAGGTTGTTTTTTATTGAAAAAAATTGGAGTCACGACCGTAGCGTGGTGCTCAGCGCAGCCCCCTGGTGTGAACGCGAGGGGTGTGCGCCTCCCAGCGTGGCCTCTGGTGTGAACGTGAGGGGTGCGTGGCGCTCAGCGCAGCCCCCTAGTGTGAGCGCGATAGGTGCGTGGCTCTAAGTCACCCTGGGTGCGTGACTCCAAGCAAAAATTATTAAGATTTTTTTTATATAAACATAGGTTATATGTTGGGTTATTAGGTGGCTCTAAATCGAGCCCTTGTGTTTATTATGAGTTTCTTGCAGCTACATGTAAGGGCGGATGCAGAGCTTTAGGTTATTGAGAAACACTCTGTTCACTTCATCAGTGAAGTGTACTCTGTCACTCTTGTAGTTGCCCTCCATATGGAAATGTAGATTGTTGTTATATATGGAGCCCATTCTAGGGTCTCTGGGGTAAAGAGAAATAACTTTATTTACTTTTTTTCTAGCTTTTCAATATGAGGACAAAATTCATTGGACCACGTGCATTTCTGTCTTTGGCATATGTTAGAGTATACAAAGGCAGTTTGGGGGAAAGTAACATCAATTCTGCGAAGGTGTCCTTCATTAGCAAATCCAGACCTACCCCAGGCAATGTGCCAAGGAAATTGCCACCACAGTGCACAATCATGAGGTCAGGGGATTGGAGATGCAAAAAGGTTTTAACCAAAGGCATCAATTGGTGCCACTTTAATCCTCTCTGTTCAATCCATTTAGCTCCTTCTGAGCTCATGACAAGCACAGCTCGTCATGAGGCACGGCACTCTTGTGCTCATGATGAGCTGAGCTCATCATGAGCCGTGGAACGCTCACACGCAGGGATAATTCCCCTGCTGTGCTGAACGTTCCACAAAAACGGGTGTGGCCGTGAGGAGCTCAGCAGGTCATGAGCACACGATCACTGTTTCTCATAACGAGCTGAGCTCGTCATGTGCACAGGGGCGCTGTGTGCGCCCCCGACCCCCAGCACAGCAGGGAATTTACCCACGCTGTGAAGGGGTTAATGTCTACATTTTGCAAAGCTAGGTCTTTGTCAATACCTATGTGTTCAGCATACCTTTGGCACCAGAAAACATAGCTGTGCCAAACAATCCACACTGAAAGCATCTTGAACTGATGACGGTGGTAATGAAAAGATATCTGTAGCTGAGGGAGTCAGTTGGTAGAATGAGAGATATCTAAAATGGTGGACAAGATTCTGTTTTAAAGAAAGTAGAGATTTGATTGGCTGCTTAACCCCTTCGTTGCTTAGGACGGCCCCCGGCCGTTCACCGTGGGCATGTGCTAAGGATGGCCGGGGCCGTCCAAACCCTGCCCGCTCATTAATTCTCCCGCACAGCGGGAGAATTATCGCAGGGCACAGCAGGAGAATTATCGCAGGGCACAAGGAGTTAAGAACATTGTACATTAAAAAAAAAGGGTGCATGTTACTTTGTTTAAAAAGAAAGTTTCTTATTGGTTAGTAAAGAATGTTTGAAAAGTACAACAGAAAGGATAAGGTCATGTTTTGCAAAGCAAACTACACCTGCTGTTTGCATTTGCAACATTGTGTGGTGAACTTGAAAATACGGTGAACCTGTGACCTTCAGTTAAGTTGAATGTTGAATGAGCAGTTGCTTTGGAAACTGCCATTAAGCAGAAGGGGTGAATAAGTCAGTTGAAAAGTCTTATTATCTATGACCAATGGAAATGTGTTTTACAATTTGAAAATTACTGGGAAGCAATGTAATTTGTTGCTTGTGCATATTTGTTTGGAAAAGGAGAGGGACATCTTGCCATTACTAGTTTCACCTCTCAGAGTCTTTTGATTTATATTGACTGTGTGTAAAAGAAAATCCTGTCTGAGTGTGTGAGATTTTTAATGCAACAGATTTATTTGCAAGGTGAGTTATATATTTTTGAGGTTTATTTAAAAAACATTTGACATTACTCTAAAACTATGTTGTTTGAAATATATTATTAAATGTAGAGATGTATATTGGAATTAGTTTTATTGTACATGAAGTTTGTTTGAAAAACAGTCTGTACAGTAATATACATATTTTTAAATCTGTTCAAAGGTCTAGCTGAATGATACCTCATATATTTAGATAGTTGGTTGAACATGCCCTAAAAATGTGTATTTTGAAAGATTATTATATAAGGTGTAGTTTATTGGGCATAATTTTTTCTTCTATATACAAAGGTATAGTTTAATGATGCTGCATGATTATAGATAGTTTGGTAAAATGCAGCGCAACTGTGCTGTTTGAAAGATGATCTTATAAGGTGTTAATAATTATGTTTCTGTTATTATTTGTACAGAAGGTAAAGTTACATGATGCCATATGTTTTAAGATAGAATGGTGAAATAAGGTGTTGTTAATTATGCTTCTTTTTGTAGTCTAAGCAAAGGTCGCTTACAAAATGCGCACACGACTCTATCACATATGTATATGACGTAAAGTAGGGCAAGGCACCACGCACCCGTCGCATACGAAAAGCGCACACCAAGACTTTACGTGGTAGCGGGCACCGCCTACCCGTCGCAAACCCAACACGCATATTTCACGACTTTGCCAATATGGCGGCTTCAATCTGCGCACCCACCGAGATAGGTACACGATGGGTATGCAACTCCACTTTAAAAAAAAAAAAAATATTTATTTAAATTTAACAAAACACAAGACATTAGATAATTTTAATATAAAAAAAGTATTTTTAGGATATTATAATTACAAAATATCTCTAAAAAAAATTGATAAATATTTGAAATACCATAGGTTTAAAGAATATTAAAGTTAGAAATTAGCATTCAAAAAAACATTGAAATTCACTGAAAAAGCCATACAGTCAGGTCATTGACGTCTCCTAAGCTTGCTTGCATGCGCTCCTCATGCCCTGCATGCTCAGACAAGTTTTCAAGTGGCTCCCCATCACCACCAGGGAAAAGGTGATGCATGCCGTCATTACCAGCCGACTGGACTACAACTATGCATTCTATGCAAGCTCCTCCACCATACTCATGTAAAGACTCCAGACAATCCAGAACATAGCTGCCAGACTGATCCTCATTCTGACAAATAGGACCCACATCATCCAGCACCTAAAGGACCTTCACTGACTCCCTGTCCAGAAGATATGCCAATTCAAGCTTCTTACCCACACACCTCCAAAGCCCTCCTTGACCTGGACCTCCATGCATGAACCTCTACCTGCATTTCCACTGACCTCCCAGGAACCTCCGCTCCTCACACCTCACCCTTGCACAGATACCATGCATCCGCCACTCCTTCTCTGAAGGACGCTCTTTCTTCCAGCTCAACACCAAAGCCTGGTTCAAACCCCTCCACCTCCGCACTGCACCCTCACTGACCCACTTCAGGAAGAGACTCCAGACCTGCCTCTTCAACTAAGACCTGCAGCACAGCACCTGGATACCCTCTCAAGTGATAAGCAGAGCTCTACATGTACAACTTGATTGATTTATTGTATTCCACTTCTTCCCTGCCAAAACATTTAATGGGATGGTTTAAGCCTTAGACAGGCACTTGGCATTGAATTCTAGATCAGAGTAAGACAGGTTTTGAGTTAAAATAATTCTTAATCGTGGGTATTCTGGTAAAATTGTGTGTCATCAGTGTAGTAATGGACTTTTATTATTCTTTCGGTGATTGAGGACTCAAACTGATCCAGGGAGAGATTAAATGCAACGGGGAACATAATGGGGCCCTGCAGCAAATGGGGAGCTTCTGGGATGCTAGGGCTCTTAACTGAATAAATTGGTGACATTAGATGACGTAGGATGTCAAGCATTGCGGGGTTGTTTCTGAGAACCCCTTGCATATTCCCAAGACGCAGGTCAGTGCTTACTGGTTGAGGATATTGAAGAGTGCAGAATGGTTTAATAGGTTAAGAATGTGGGCTACATTAACAAACAATAACCACTTAGATAGAGATGTAATGGTGTGGCACTCAGTTAGAGAAGGACCAGGGCTGGTTGGAAATGGCTGGTTCCTCTCAGATGTTATGGTGGGCAAAAAACTGATAGACTGGATTGCAGTCCAGAGCAATTACCAGTGACTGAGATTAATCCAACCAACTTACCCAATACCTTTATGTTTTCATCATATAAAAAAAACCTTAAGTGGGACAGGTATACTGAGATATGGGTTTACTACTCTCTCTGTCACAGGACTCAAGCCTACCGATGAGCCTTCTGATGATACTGATCAAGTCTTTGGTACTCCTTTAATATTACCTGCAACCTATCCGCCAACCATGAGGCAACAATTTCAACTATTTTGCAAAAAACTCTATTTCCCATGAAGTGTTCTAATTTGAGAATTCTAATGCCACTATTCATTGCGTCTTCTAATATAGCCCGTTGTGTAACAGATGAGAATACTTACTAAACTGCAAGGCTCATTTTGATTCTCTTTTCAAAACAGCCATCATAAGTTGACTGACATTATTCATTTTTAATTATTTGTGTGGTAATTGAATATCATGTTCAAAAATATTGATAGATACAAATGTAATATTCAGAGTATCGACTGCTATAATTTTGTTGGAGTAGCTGAATATAAATAATTAGGAATTTACTATTCCTAACTCCACACCATGGCACTTTGACGATACCTTTATTACAATGGAGATATATATGTGTGTGTGTGTTTATATATAAATATATATATTCACTGAAAAAAAATAGGTTTAACACCAGTTATAGTTAGCTGGACATTTTACTCATACAAAACAATTGAAATTCCCACGTTATAGTTAGTTGGACTCACTATAACTTGCGCGCCTGCAATCCACTGCTGATGATGTCACATATTACATCATTCATGACATGGTCAGTGACATCACTAATGACATCACTGATGACATCTCAAATTACATAACTGATGACATCACTGATGACATCATCCAGTGTCTGTGTGTTCCTGTAAAGTTAAAATGTGTTTAACATATTGAAGAATAAGTGTATGTATGAGTGTCTGGATAATGGATTTAGTAGGTGCCTGACTGACTGTATGAGTGGGAGATTAAATTTGTCTTACTGAATGCATGGATTAGTGACTAAACTGTCTGAATGTGTGCATCATTATGTCTGTTGTTGTGTAAGCTGCTGTATGTGTTGATTAGTAGCTATATGAGTGGCTATATGGGTTATTGATTGGTTGCCCAAGTATTTGTATATGAGGGTGAGTGTGTGTGGGGGTGGCTGGGAGGTGTGTGACTTTGTGCATAGATGTGTGAGCAGTTGATTCACTTGGTGTATGGATTCAAGAGTGCCTGTGGAAACAGCTGTATGGGCGGTTGACTGTGTGCATGGGTTTGTTGGTGAGTGAATGGATATCTCAGTGCTACATGTCCAAGTAAGTACATATGTAAAACACAGTGCATGTGAGAGTTGGCATATATTAATGACTATACATGAGAGCCTGTGATTGCGTAAGTGACTGTATAGATTAATGTGTACTTGTATCAGTGATTGTAAAAGAGAGTAAGTATGTGTTAGTATATCTTTGAATAAGTAAGGTTATGTGTGTGTACCTGTATAGATGAGGAAATGGGAGTGTGATTGATTCTTTGCATGACTGACTAGGTGTGTGAGTAACTCCATGGATGAGTGGCAGTGTGTGAGTATCTCTATAGGTGTATGAGTGCATATGATAGTGTTGTATTGATGAGTGACTGTATGTATGAGTGATTGTATGGGTGAATGAGTGGATGTGTGTGTATGTAGTAACTGGCATTGGTGTGTCAATGGTTTCTGGAATGGTAGTCTGTATTTAACACTGAATATATCAAAAGTTAGATTAGAGTGTGAGGAGGTGCATCGTATTATCACATGAATGATGTCATCAGTAATGTCATCAATGATGTCATTTGAGATTTCATCAGTGATGTCATTTGAGATATCATCAGTAATGTCATCAGTGATATCACTGACCATGTCATGAATGATGTAATATGTGACATCTTCAGCAGTGGATTGCGGGCGCGCGAGTTATAGTAAGTCCAACTAACTATAACGTGGGAATTTCAATGGTTTTGTATGAGTAAAATGTCCAGCTATCTATAACTGGTGTTCAGTGAATTTCAAAGGTTTTTTAAAAGCTAAATCCTTACTATAACGAGTTTGTAACTTACGTTTTTAAAGTGAATTATTATTTTTATAGTTGTTTTTTATAACTATTAATTATAATATTTTTTATAAAATGATTATTTTTTATTTTTTTCTAAAATAAATTTATCAATGTATTTTTCCTGTTTTTTTTTACCATTTTACCTCGGGGCGCTCTGGGGGCACGCACCGGTAAACGCACCCATACACGTAGCAAGAGCGCTATTCCCGCATGCGAAAAAATAATAATTAAATAAAATAATAATGCAACACATTCAGTGGCATACTCATAAAAGTACTAATTTTCATTTTTAATGACCGAATTTCACCTTTAAACGCATTTCCGAAAATCTAACAGAGTCATTCAGGCGCGCCGAGTAAGCGCCCCCGGAAGCGCCTACGTACGTGCCGCGTAAGCGCCCCCGGAAGCGCCTACGTATGTGCCGCGGAAGCGCTCCGGAGCGCGTAGCGTAAGCAGGTCAAGTCATGTGACCTTAAAATACACTTTTCATAGGTTGTTAACAGTTTTTTTTACAACTAATGTAAACCCCACCCATTTCCTTCACTACCTCTTTCACTTTGGAGAGAACAAGACCTATTCCTTTATTCTCTTCAATTGTTTGCAAAGAATGGCTGCAAGACCACCAAGCAGCAGTGATGACTCTGATGACTTTCTCCAGGAAGAACCTCCTCAGCCGAAAGTGAAGCAGCACTTCATCTGGAAGTTTTTAGCATTTCAGAAGGGGAGAAGAAGGTGAATGCTCCTAAAGTGGAATGTAAGATCTGCAACACTATTCTGTCTCGTGGTGACCCCAGGAAAAAATACAGCTTTTGGAACTCCACAATGATCAGGCATGTCCAAAGAAGGCACCCCCAAAACTATGCACGGGAGAGTGTCAGGGACCTGGCACGGAATGCACCTGGAGATGGCACCTCGACTTCCACCTGAGAGCAACATCATCGGGGAGAGGAAGAGCAGTCGAGCTGATACCAAATATTCAGCCTGTTTTTAACAACATTACTATTAGGTGTAAGCACTGTGACAAACTGCTTTGTTATGGAGAACAGAGTATCTGACTAAAAAGAGAAGAACATCACTGCCCTCCCCAGCCCTAATTTGTCCCCTTTTCTTTGCTCCTGTTGAGCAGTTTGGCATTCCCTAGTTTTTTTTCTGTTCTGAAAAAAAAAATTAAAAACTGAAAAAGTAAAAAAACTAAATAAAACTAAAAAAGAAGAAAAAAAATAGTTCTTTTTAGAACTACCTTCAATTCTCAAAAAAGAACTATATTCTTCATATATTGTAAAGGAGTGAGTGAAGTGGTGAGCTCCGGGTGCGCGTACCGGTGAGCGTACATGGGAACGCACCCAGCGCTTACCCCGCAAAAATTGCAAAAAAAAAAAAAGGTTTTTTACCCTTCAGGGTCCTTCTAGGCCCCCCTCAGAAAACCTAGGGGGTCAGGGGGTGTATACCCTGCCCCCTTTTAATCATTTCCCCCTTTATATTTTCACCTCTTGTGTCTCGATTCTACAGAGACATAAGATGGCGGACTCTCCGGACTGTTTAGAATGTCGACAGCCAATCAGCTTTCCGCTTGCGCACTCCCGTAGCGAGCTGGGTGCGCTCCCCGGTACGCGTACCGGTGAGCGCTCGGTGCGCGCCTATAGATATATAGGTGTTTTTTAAGTAAATTTTCAAATAAAACACTGGAGCAAATTTCACCAAATATAGCAAAGGCACATCTGCGTACCAGTCCCTACAATTTTGCAAAGTTTGGCATAATTCCGTTCAGCGGTTCAGGCTGTAGCCTTGTCAATTCGTCCTATGGAAATTAACATGGGGAAAACACGTTTTGGGACCCCCCTTTTTTCTCAGCCCCCACTTCACGAATCCCCTCGAAACTTCTAGGGAAGGAGCGGAGCGGAGCTGGCCTAAATTTTGGAATATTACACGCAAATTCCTCAACGGGCGCCAAAGTTATCCCCAATAGAATGTTGCGGATTTCCTATGGTAGCTAGGTCCTAACTATAACTACCTACTGGCGACTGCCAGTAGGTAATAGGTGTATATATATATATATATATATATATATATATATATATTTAATGAAAAATACACAGGTTTCAGGTACGTTATAGTTAGTTGGACATTTCACTCGTACAAAACCAGAGAAATTCGTCTGTTATAATTAGTTCAGCTAACTATAACTCACGTGCCCGCAATCCACTGCTGATGATGTCACATATTACATCATTCATTACATGGCCAGTGACATCACTGATGACATCACTGATCACATCTCAAATGACATCAGTGATGGATGAAGAGGATTCTGACTGTATTATTCTTTTTGGCTCAGGGGAAGGTGATGCCCTTGACCAAGAACTCAATGCTGCATGGGAAGTGTGCAGCCAGAGCTCCCCAAATATTAAGAAACCCACAAATTGCTCAAATCACCTACTATGACATCTCAAATGACATCACTGATGACATCACTGATGACATCATCCAGTGAAAGTGGTTTGGTTCGTTATTTAAATATGTATTATATATGTGTAGCAATCTGCCTTGAAGACTGAGTGGATGTATAAGTGTGTGAATGGAGGATGTAGTACCAATGTGATTGACTGTCTAAATGAGGAATTTTAATTGTCTCACTAAATATATGGGATAGTGATTAAACAGTATGAATACCTGTATCACTCTATCTCTTGTTGTGTAAACTAGTACATACATTGGTTACTACCTAGTGAAAGTCTACATTAGTTATTAATCAGTTAAATGAGTTTTTGTATGGGATAGTGAATGAATGTTTGTGTGGTTGGGTGAGACGTGTGTGACTGTGGAAAGATGTGTAAATAGTTGATTTAGTAAGTATATGAGGTTAAGACTGTATGTGGAAACAGTTGTTTGGTTGAGTGAATTTCTTTATAGGTGTGGTGATGAGTAAATATATTTCTCAATGATAAATGTCCAACAAACTAAAAATATAAAAGACAGTGTATGTGACAGGTATTGTATACATAATACTCAGTCCTTGTATGATTGATGTAAGGATAACTGTATACTTGTAATACTAATTTTATAACACACTGAGGGCCCGATGTAGGTAAACTCCACTTTACCACTTCTGAAATACTGAATCATACCGATTCGGTATTTCAGAAGTGGTAAATTGGAGGGGGGGAAATGTAGGTAATCCAGATGTTTTGTTTACCGATTCGGTAAAAATCGGTATTTACCGATTCGGTAAATACCGAATCGGTAATGCCCATTGCTTCCTATGGGCTTTGAAGCCCATAGGAATCAATGGGCATTACCGATTCGGTATTTACAGAATCGGTAAATACCGAATCCATCAAGGGTGCAGGGGGTGTCACTTTGACACCCTCTGGCACCCCCAATACAGGCATGGGTGCCATGTGGCAGGCATACATGCCCTAAGGGCAGTATGCCTGTCACATGGCATAGGTGTGCATGCACACATGTGCATGCACACCTGGATTCGGTATTTTAACACCCAATTGGATTGGGTGTTAAAATACCGAATCTGAAGGGCCTGTGGGAATGAAAGTAGTCCCACCTACATCCCGACTTTTAAAACTCGGTAAACTTACCGATTCGGTATTTTTCAAATTCGGTAATTTTACCGAATTGGTAAAATACCGAATGGGACAAAAAAAGGTCCCCTACATCTCAAAAGGCCAAATACCGGTCGGAAACGGCCGAATTCGGCCGTTTCCGACCGGTATTGGCCACCTACATCGGGCCCTAAGTATGAGTTACTATCTATATGAATAAACAAGGTGGTGTTTGTGTAAGTGAGTAGCTTAGTAAATATAAGTATGATCAATTGTTTTCATAAGTGAGTAGGATGTCTGTATAAAGGAATAGGATATGTGCTGGTGTGTAGAAGAAATGATACGTGCTGATTTTTTAAGATTTTTTTAAAAGACAAAAGATCAGTAGGGGTGTCCCAGAGGTCTGACAGTCCCAAGATTTAGAGTGATTCAAATAAATAGTCTCTGGCAGAGGATTTTTGATGGTGAATCAGCTCTTCCCATAGATTTAAGTTTAAATAGCCAGCCTCGGCACTCCGAATCTTGTGCCAGGCCGTGACATACACACTCTGTCTTTCCAATGTTTGTTTTAACAGACAAAATTTAAACCGAATTTGTGCTGGAGAAACGTATCTTGGCAGATTGAAAATTGCCCTGTATGAGTTTGTTATCACTATATCCAGTAGCGCTGCATCCTTTCCTTGAAGGGCTTCACTCCCATATGTAAGGGTCGGTGGTAGCTTTGCTCGGAGGACCTGGGGCAACGGGTTGAACGTTAAGTCGGGGAGCTTGGCCTTTAAAAGTTTTATCACCAAACAGGTTGCGGTTTTCTTCTCTTGCAAGGATTCTAGTTGAGGCTTGATTGAGTTTGTGTAGTCCAAGATTACTCCCAGGTATTTATAGGTTCTTACCAAATCAAGCCCATGTCCGTTTAGATACCAGTTATTTTTCCTTTTTTTCCGATAATTCACTGCCATAATTTTAGTTTTAGAAAAATTTATTTGCAAGCGGTTCCGCTCTGAGAAGGTGTGAGTTATGTTCAAAAGATGTTGAAGGCCGATCAGCGTTCGACTGATTAAAATCAGGTCATCCGCATACAAAAAATTAGACAGAGGAATTTTACCTAGTTTTGGTGCATGACAGGGGCAGTTATCAAGTTCTCCTGACAGGTCTGCGAGAAAATGGTTAAATAGAATTAGCGTCAGAACACAGCCCTATTTGAACCCTTTTGTTTTTGGAATCTTTTTAAGGAGGTGTGTTCCTGCTCCTAGTTTAACCCTGATCCAGGTGAGTGTGCCCGGTCTCCCTACCTGCCTCTACCTGCTCGCTACCAGTGCTTGTTTTTGTTTCGTTCTCGCCGTCTTTTCTCGCCCTACCTGCTTCCTGCCGCTGCTCCCCTGCAGCCCCGCCCACCCCCTTTTGCCTTCTGTAGCCTGATCCCCTCCCCGCGCCACCCCGATCCCGCCTCCCAGCTGCTCCTCCCTCCCACCCCACCCCTCCCACTATGCCATTTATGGCGGAGTCCGCGCGCACGTGCAGCGTTTACGCCAGTGGGCGCGCCAATTGCGTGCCGAAGGCACGTCAAAGGTAAGTCCGTCTACGCCCTTCCACGCCTGGACCGCGCCCAGTGCCAGTACCCCTGGCCCCCGCCGACGCCAGGCCACAAGACTGACCTGCGACGCCGCCACCCTCAACGCACTCAACGCCGGCCGAACCCAAGCCTGCTACCAAGCCACCCCGAGGCGCACCCATAGACCCTTTACCTGCCAAGTCTGCAAATACTCCTGCCTCAGGACCTGCACCGCACCCACCAAGATGAGCACCAGCAGCAACCACCTCAAGTGCATCCTGCTCAACACCTGCTCCGTCTACAGACACGCCGTCGAACTCTGGAACCTGCTCGACACAACATCACCAGATGTCGCCTTCCTCACGGAAACCTGGATGAACGCATCCTCAGCGCCCGACATCGCCATCGCCATCCCGGACGGATACAAGATCACCCGGAGGGACCGCGTCAACCAGACTGGAGGAGGCATTGCCATCATACACAAGAACATCATCCGCATCACGACCAGCTCCGACGACACCTTCACCCCTGCCGAACACCTCCACTTCCAGATACACACCGACCCCAAGACCACACTCAGAGGCACCCTTATCTACAGACCCCCGGGACCACGCACACAATTCAGTGAAGACATCACAGACTTCATCAGCCCGCACGCCCTCCCCTCCGCAAACTACATCCTCCTAGGGGACCTCAACTTCCACCTGGAGAACAACAAGGACAGCAACACCACCACCCTGCTGGACAACCTCGCCAACCTCGGTCTCAAGTAACTGGTGAACACCCCCACCCACTACGCCGGCCACACGCTGGACCCAGTCTTCTCCTCCAGCAAGTACATCTCCTTCAGCCACTCCACCAGACTTCATTGGACTGACCACAGCTGCGTCCACTTCAGCTTCAGAAAAACCACGACCCACCACCACCCGCAACAGGCTCCTCGCAGGAACTGGAATAAGATCACCACTGACCAGCTCACCACCTCCCTCAGCCAGAACCCTCCAGCCAGCACAACTGACCCCAACGGAGCAGCCAGCAACCTCACACAGTGGATCACCAACTACGCAGACGACCTTGCACCACTGAAGACCCCTCCCAGCAGACATAGCAGCAAGAAAGCATCTTGGTTCACCGACGAACTTAAGAGCTCCAAGAAGAACTGCCGCACCCTCAAGAAAGCCTGGCACAACAACCAGACCACAGACAACATGACACCACCAAATGATCCGCACCACCAAGAAGACAGCATTCAAAGAATCACTGGACAACAATGCCCACAACAGCAAGGAACTCTTCAGCGTCGTCAAAGAGCTCTCCAACCCTAGCACCGGAAACAACAACATCACTCCCTCGCAAGACCTCTGCGACTCTCTCACCTCGTTCTTCCACCGCAAGATCGCTGAAATACACAAAGCTTCGGCGCAACAACCACGCACCCAACCACCGAACCTACGCCCCCCACCACCACCCTCTGCGCCTGGACCCCGGTCAGCACTGAAGACACCACTAGCACGATGAACACCATCCACTCTGCATCCCCAACCAACCCCTGCCCCCACCACGTCTTCAACAAGGCTGACTACATCCTCGCACCCCAACTCCGGAACATCATCAATGCCTCCTTCAACACCGCCACCTTCCCTGAATGCTGGAAGCACGCCGAGCTCAACTCCCTCCTGAAGAAACCAACAGCGGACCCCACCGACCAGAAGAACTTCTACCTAATCTCGCTCCTCCCTTTTTCTGCCAAAGTCATCGAGAAGACCATTAACAGACAGCTTGCCGCCATCCTCGAGACAAACGGATCCCTCGATAACTCGCAATCTGGCTTCAGTGCCAACCACAGCCCCGAGACCGCCCTCATCGCAGCCACTGACGACATCAGTTCCCTGCTCGACAACGGGGATACAGCGGCCCTCATCCTCCTGGACCTCTACGCAGCGTTCGACACTGTCTGCCACCCCCCCCTAGTGCAACGCCTCAGCAACATCGGAATCCAAGAGAAGGCACTGGAGTGGATCATCTCGTTCCTCGCCGGAAGAACCCAGAGAGTCCGCCTCCCCCCGTTCGGATCCAAGGTCACCGAAGTCATCTGCGGCGTACCACAGGGATCATCACTCAGCCCCCCCACTCTCTTCAACGTCTACGTTAGCCCCCTCGCAGCCATCGCACGCAAACACAACCACAACATCATCTCCTACACCGACGACACACAGCTGATCCTCTCCCTCACCAAAGACCGAGCCACCACCAGAGCCAGCCTACACGAAGGGATGAAAGACATCGCCGAGTGGATGAAGAACAGCCGCCTGAAACTGAACTCAGACAAGATGGAAGTTCTCATCCTAGGATCATCTCCCTCCGCCTGGGATGACTCCTGGTGGCCCCCTGCCCTGGGCACCACTCCCAAGCCAACGGACCACGCACGTAACCAGGGCTTCATTCTGGACTCCTCCCTCTCGATGACCCAACAAGTCAACATCGTCTCATAATCGTGCTTCAACACCCTGCGCATGCTCCGAAAGATCTCCACCGAAACCAGGAAGACGGTCACCCAGGAGCTCGTCACCAGCCGACTGGACTACGGAAACACCCTCCACGCCCGAACCACAGCCAAACTTCAGAAAAGACTCCAAGGCATCCAGAACGTCTCCGCACGACTCGTCCTGGACATCCCCTGACATAGCCACATCTCCGGCCACCTGAGAGACCTGCACTGGCTCCCCGTCAGCAAGAGAATCACATTCAGACTCCTCACCCACGTACACAAGGCTCTCCACGACCTGTGCCCCAAGTACCTCAACAACCGCCTGAGCTTCTGCATGCCCAACCACCAGCTACGGTCGACCAGCCTCGCCCTCGCCTCCGTTCCACGCATCCGCAGAGCCACCGCCGGTGGAAGATCCTTCTCCTACCTGGCAGCCAAGACATGGAACTCCCTCCCCATCCATCTCCGGCTAACGCAGGACCATCTCTCCTTCAGGAAGCAACTCAAGACCTTGCTTTTCGAGCAGTAGCATACCCCTCCCCCCCAGCGCCTTGAGACCCTTCCGGGTGAGTAGCATGCTCTACAAGTGTCATGATTGAATGATTGATTGATTGTGTGCAGTAGTATCAGTTGGTCTAAGAGTTGTTTTGGTATGCCCCATTTTCCCAGTTTCCGCCAGAGTTTATTTCGGTCAACGGGATCAAAAGCGGCAGTAAAATCAATGAAACACAGGAAAAGGGGTGTTTTGGTCTCTTTTGCTGCGTCCATCAGCAGGGTCAGTGCCATGATGTTAGTAATGGTCTCCTGACCCGGGCGGAAGCCTGTTTGATTAATAGGGAGAATGGAATTTTCGGACGCCCATGATGTTAATTTATCCAGTATGGTTCCTGCAAAGTACTTAGCCTCCACGTCTATGAGGGCAATAAGCTGATAGTTATTTGGGAGTGTCCTGCATCCCTGTTTGAAAATTGGGCTTAGTATTGATCCAAACCAGGACTCTGGTAAAGTCAATGTGTCCTTTATGTTTTGAAAAACTGGTGTTAGTGCTACACTCCAAAATTCAGTATCTGATTTATATAACATTGGTGGGATGCCGTTTGGGCCCGGGGCACCTGTTGATCTACCTCTAGCTATTATTCTCTTGATTTGTGCTGATGTATAAGTGGGTTGATCAATCACAGCAAATGGAGAAGAACTCAAATCTAAATCTAGCCTTAAATATCCTGCACAGGGAGGTAACTCAGTTCCTATTGAATCTAGGTCTTGGAGAGTTTCCGTTGCGCAGCCGTTGCTTGTTTTTTCTCTGCACACTGCTTTGCTAGGCCCTTTTGTCCCTATTTCTTCAAGATACTCCTTGTTGTCAGCTAATGCTTGAAGAGGTGATTTCTCCATGCATCCTTCGTTATGTTGGAATTTAAGCCAAGATGATCTGGATTCTTTAGTCTTTTGATCATATCCCAGAACCTTGAGCTGTTTTTCCATTTAGTTTCATAAAGGTGTTTGACCCATTATTCTTCATTTATCTGCTTCTTTTTTCCCATTTCATCCTTTTTAGTAGTTGTTTTGCTTCCCTAAAACATTTTGTAAATCTTGATTTAATGGGTCTTTCCTTTTCTGTCTCAGTGTTCGATTTATAGTCTGCTTTTGGATTTTCATTTCTGGAGTGGGTTGCATTTTGGTCGTTATTCTCGTTTGGACCGTTAATCTATTTGATAAACCTTTTAACAGTTTCTCTTCGACAGCTAGGATGAAGTTTTGCCATACTGCTACCGGTTTTGTCGGGAGATTTTCTGCCTGCGTATAAAGAGGTTTTACCTTATGACATATAGTACTAATATTGCTAGGATTGCATCGAAGCCGCTTAAGACTTGCCGCCACTTAGATTTTGATGCCTACGAATGGTTCAATCTTTAGAAGTGGGTTGACTTTTATTGTTACTCCTTGAGGCAAGTGGTCGCTATGTTCGCTGGTTCCAATCTTAAATGCTGATACAATACCAAGCATATTTAGGTATTTGAATGTGTAATCCAAATTAGAAGATTGCTATTTTGAGTGGAACGTTGCTATTGGTGGGGCGTCCTCTGGGAATCGCCCGTTCAAGGCTCTTAAATTAAGATGTTCTAGCTGTCATAGTAGGTGATTTGAGCAATTTGTGGGTTTCTTAATATTTGGGGAGCTCTGGCTGCACACTTCCCATGTAGCATTAATTTCTTGGTCAAGGGCATCACCTTCCCCTGAGCCAAAAAGATACATGTTAAAATCACCTGCTAGAATAATACAGTCGGAATCCTCTTCATCCATCACTGATGTAATTTGAGATGTCATCAGGGATGTCATCAGTGTTGTCACTGGCTATGTCATGAGTGATGTAATATGTGACATGAGTTATAGTTAGCTGAACTAACTATAACGATAATTTCTCTATAATATCTCTGGTTTGGTAAGAGTGAAATGTCCAACTAACTATAAGGTCCCGGAAACCTGTGATTTTTTCATTGAATTTCTAAGGTTTTTAAATGCTCATTTCTAACTATAATGTCCCTGAAACCTATGTTTTTTTCAGTGAATTTCAAAGGTTTTTTAAATGCTAATTTCTAACTATAACATCCCTCAAACCTGCGGGCTGTCTCTTGATAAATTCTCCTGACTGTCTTGGAGCAGTTTTTGAACTGCCTTGCTTGAATGGCACAAGCCGATTGGCTGTATCTTTGTACGTTTTTTTTGTCTGCCTTGGTTTGAACTTGATGGGTTTGTAAAAGACACAGAGTGGTTGCAAACAATCTGCCAGGCCAACTGGTTATTTGGTCTTCTTTCAAAAAGGTCTGGGGCTAGAACCTGTCTTCTTGAACGTGGTGCAGTCTCCAGACTGCAGTGAGTGGTTTTTGGACTGTTGTGGTTTGGTTCTTGAACTATTCTTCTCTTGTTTAGTTTTCCTTTTATTACTTTTGTTGGTGTTATACTTGTTCATTGAGGACAGTGTATGAGTCTTATATTAAGATACCTTGTTTGAGTAAGTTAGGGTGTTTTGGGTGCTGATGTTGTTCCACTGATGCTCGATTGGAAGAGAGCCAGTCTGCGTCTCCGGAGGGTTCCCCTAATTTCGATGTATATGTCAAGCATGGTATTGGCCCTATTATTTTTAGCATGTTGTGGCATAAATATATATGAGGGACAATGCTGAGCATCAATGGCCACTTACTGGTTTGTTTGATGAACAAATCTGAATTTGTTGCAGGATAAATTGTTTGCCAAAAAGAACAGGCAGTCGATGTTTGATTCTCTAAAAGTATGGCAGAAAGAAGAAAGACAACGGTGTATCAGAGCAGAGAAAATGGCCCGGAAGAGACAGTTGCAAACTATAATGCAGAAAGCAGTAGCCTTTGGAACAGAAAAGATAGAGAAGGGAATAGAATGCGAAGGTAGAAAGTTTCGGTTACAGACAGATAAATGTTATGTTACTAGAGATAAAGGTGATCATGTTGTTGAAGAGCTATTGAATTCTCGCTCTCCTCCACTTTGTGCCCCTGAACAGATATACCCGACAGTCCTGACATCTCAGTCCCAGGCCGCTAGTGTTTCTGTTTCCAGTGCTACCGCCTCAGCCCCAGCCCAACTCGCATCTCCTCTAATCACCCCAGTCACAGGGGTGGGTGGTGTTAGCTTTCCCGCCCTGTCTATTGGTTCTGTATAGACTGCTACTCCCCCTTTTACACATTCAACCCAGTCTGCCTACATCATGGTACCTGTCTCTGCATCTGCTCTTTCCCCTGTGAGTGTGACACCCCAAACACTGTTGAATGTCAAAATGCCTGCGAGTGTGATGCATGAAGGGAATTGGGCAGCAGCGCTAGAGCACATGGAGAAAGTGTGGGTTCTGCTGTGGATGATGAGGAAAAGCAAATGGTAGTGAATCAAACAGCTCAGTGAGCTCGGAACTTGATCTAAAATGTGGAGGATGTGTGGAGTGCGATGAAAGATTATGAGCCATTCATACAGCAGCATGATCTTAAGCATATATCGGCCACACTAATAGGACTGTGGGAACAGTGCTTTCAGGGCGTTGCACCGCAAATCATCTATGACATACAGGACAGGGTATATGCTGCAGGTATGGCTCCCAATTAGGATTTTTAGCAATGTAAAGATGCTGGTGGGTTACCGAGGCAGAGTGCTCCAAAAGGTTCAGACGATAGGGACACAGCATCCCATGAGGGAAGTCCATCCCATTTACCATCTTGAAATACCACAACTGCTTGACTCGAAGGATACTATCATTAGACCACGAGTCAACGCTTGTTTTCAGGAACAGTGGACCTATACACCTTGGAAGAGGTGTGAGGTCCTCTCCCTAAAGAGCCAGCTGCCGGATCCTGGGAAAAACCCTACTGCATATTATAAAGAATTGACTTAGGCGGCCTCCTCCACAGTGATGACATTAGCGGATATAGAGTTATTTTTCAGCCTGTTGGTACCGGTAGATATATGGAGGCAGGTTCATACGCAGGATCATGCACTATAGTTGGGTGGCAACTTGGGATGAGATCAGGGCTTGGGATAAGGAGAGAAAGCCCGGCGAGAAGCCGAAAGTGGAGCTCCTAGCTATGCCGGGGCATATCATAACTTACATGCGCTCACTTATCCTGCAAAAGAGAGTGAACTGGGATAGGTTGATTGTGTGTAGTCAGAAGAAGGATGAACGTGTGTCGGATTTGTTTAGTAGATTTGAAGGGGTGTTTTTAGATTTTAGTGGTCAGAACCTGTCACAGGAGGGTGGTGTTCATTTTTTTGTTAACAGTTTTATCACTAATTTGCTTCCCGAAATTGCAACCAGGTTGCAGGTTTTGGAAAGAGCTTGGACGACCTCATCCCCATAAGTGATATTGAGTATGGCACAGTACTACAACCATAGGGAGAATAAGGACAAGGAAAGGGTAGAGAAACAGTCAAAGGATTTGAAGACGAGAGTATTGATGCAGCAAGATGCGAAGTGGAAGAGAAAGAGGTTCGGGTTCAGCCCCACGGCCACCCCTGTCTAACAGGGGTGATTGTTCAAGTGTGCCCCTCAAGCACAACCAATGTTTTCAGTGCAGAAGCCCGCAGCGCGGGAAACCCGTTTTCAACCAAAGTCTCCGCTTTGTTTGTTGCCGCCACAGGGGTCAGGACAACAAGACCCAGAAACTACAGACGGACTGCAGCCTCCACGTCATCGTTAGCGCCAGGAGGCACTATAAATTCCAGCATGAGCTCTCACAGTGCAGGAAGCCCATATTCAGCCAGTGTCTCCTCTTTGTTTGTTGCCTCCACAAGGATCAGGACAACCAGACCCAGAAACTCCGGGCGGACTGCAGCCTTCACGTCATCCTTAGCACCAGGAGGCGCTACAAATTACGTCACAGGCTCCCACTGAGCGGGAAGCTCTTTTTCAGCCAGTGTCTCGGTTTTGTTTGTTGCCACCACAGGGGTCAGGACAACAAGACCCAGAAACTCCGGGCGGACTGCAGCCTCCACATCATCGTTAGCGCCAGGAGGCTCTACAAATTCCAGTGCAGGCTCCTACAGCCTGGGCCAAGTGCGGGCCCATGTGCGCCCATCCGTGAGTTACCGTGGGCTGGACCTACTCTCTTGGTTGCACACTTTGGGAAAGTGTGAAAGTTCACTTCATCATCTTTGCCACCAGTAACACTGCATGCCACCTAAAGAGGTTGTTGCAGGTCTTTCAAAATTCTACCATTCCATGAGTAATCCTTCTTTCTGGCCACTCATTTTGGGAGCTTTTGTAGAACTTTAATATAACTTTAAACCCACACTGATTATTTATCACTCTACCCCTTTGCGGCCTTCCCTCTGTCTTTCTGGATTTTGGCTTCTTTGTTGTGGGGATTTGCCTAATCCATCAAAATGGGCATAAAGAAGATCCAGCCAGAGACCCCCATGGGCCAGCCATGTCGCACCATCGACCCTTTTTTGGCAAACGCTGTGGGCGCTATGAATTAGGAGATATTCCGGGCTGAAAGGCAGCTTTCACTAGATATAGGGGGCTCGGGTAAGCTTGCCACCTATTTTGCAAAAGACCCCTAAGGACCAGAATCAGCCCACCTTTCCCCCTTCCCCGGCTTCAAACCTGGTACCCATTGAGGCACCCTCACCCGAGCCGCCTGTCTTGAAACCCAAGTTTTCCCCCTTACCGCCACCGTCTATTGTATCTCCTGACCCAGTGAACTCCCTCACTTCCAAATGGAAACAGAGGTCAAAAAAGCCTTTGGAAGCTGCTCCGTTTACACGCCAGGGACAGGCAATTGCTGTTAATGGGTTGCTTGCGGAGGAACTGTTGACCCGCCTGGCCCCAGTCCTACATAATATCACGGTGACTTTTGCGGGCCTTTTATCCCCACTCTTGAACAGGCTGGATAAACTGGAGGTAGCAACGAGGGACTTGGCAAGCAAAATGGATACTTTTTTGTCATGTACAGAAAAACACCCACCTTGTCATCTGCTAGTACCCCCTCCACCAACTAATATTATTCCCTTTGAAACTCCCTTGTGTAATAGCGGTGCTGCACAAATTAATGTTCTTTTAAAGTCCAAGGGAGCTGTGGCTCAATCTACAATGCTAGCGTCTTGTGGTTATACTATCCCGGGAGATGGCGTACTTAGCGCTGTGCAGGCCCGCCAGGGCTTGGGTTTTGGAGTCACCCTCTATACAGGGATGCAACTAGCTAGGGTTTACCCGTCTACTATGATAGACATTTCCCCAGGATGTGCTCCCTATTCCATGGTTTTGTCAGGGGTATCTGCTGATAAAGCGGAATCCACGGCTCAACTAATTAATAAAGTCTCTGATTGGTTGGACTTGCATTCCGGGTAATCCATCAGGGATCACAAGGATATTTTGATGGCGTGGAGGGTGGTGTGGATAGGTTCATCTAGGAAATCTTTTGAGACTGTATTATAGTCTCTATACAGTACCTTGAGGTGGCACATAGAATCCTGTTTGGTGCTTCTAAATCATTTTTTCCCCAACCTCCTGCATTAAATTGCTCCCACTCTGCTTTTTCTACATGCCACCACTGAGCAGCCCGGGGGGGTTGGCCATGAGAGGTGGGCCTTTTGAGGGAGGTTTGGGACAGATGTTGCCCCTCGCAAACTCTTTTGCCCCCCCTTGCTGACTTGAATGAGTTGGATTAACTACAGGAGGATGACGAGTTGTGCATTCACCTTCCTCAGTAGACTGACTCTTCGCGACAGAGGGCAGAGGATGTTTGCTCCTTATTAACATCAAGCCCTAATGAGATCATGGTAGTTCCATCACCCCATGCATTCCCTCTGAGTAGTCATACGCCCCAAGTGAGGCCCCAGTCACCATCCTTCACATCCCCCTCACTGGTTATCGTTAACCAAACTATGGGCAGAGATTTTAGTCTTGTATCCTGGAATGTGGCTGGGCTGTCTTCCAAGTTCACTGATGACAGTTGGTTATTATATATTAGGTCATATAAACCTACATGTTTACAGGAGACTTGGGAGACTAAGAATATTTTCTTTTTGGAAGGGAAGGGTATAAGACCATCTTTTGCCCAGCGACAAATTCAACAATGGAACGAGCTAGCGGAGGTCTTATTGTATTTGTAGCTCCAGAATTTTGTAAAGTCTTAAAGATTTTAAAATGGAATTCTCAGGTATTCCAGGGCATAGTATTGCAAAAGGGGAGAGCACTCACTCGTGTGAATATTCATTTTTATAATGCTAAGAGTGGCGGGGGGACCCTTTAATCTTAATGTTTTAAACTGTGGGATAGATTACCTAAAGGAGGATGGTGGTGGGCAGATGAATTTCATTTTAGTGGGTGACTTCAAGTGCCATTTGTGTCCTTCTCTTGTGAAGAATCAGCTGATTGCCCATCCATGCCCACTTTCAATGGCCTTCACATAGAACACACACACTGGAAGGGAAGGTTTTAACTAACTTGTTGCTTACTCACATTCTGGTGAAAACCCTAGACCTTTGGTACCCTGCACCTATTTCTTAATTTCATTCCATTTTAGATTTTAGATTTGTGACAGCATCTTTGAGGGTGGCTTCTGAAAAATTTAACATAGAGGATAGTGCTTTTAGCGACCACAACCCATTGACATTGGTACTGACGTGGTTGGGCCATCCCATTTTAGGTCCCTTCAAGCTGCAGGTACCCTTAACTGCCACCGACCAGGGCAGGCACCTTAGCTAGGCGAGCATAGATGTTAATGTTAAGGCTTTAAATCACAGCCTTATTTCTTCATGCCAGAATGAGATAGGTGCTTGTCTGAACTTAGACCCCGAGTGAGGGGATTTTAAGCTCATTCTCCTCCATTGCCCAGAGAGTTTCTGGTCTTTTAACTATACAGGCTGGGGGACGGGTTCAGGATGCCCACTCATGATTTGATCATAAGTGCTCGCAGGGCTTAAGGAGGCTAAAAGCAGCCTTGAAACAGGCACCACAGGTGAAAGATAGGGTGTCTCTCTGTTAACCCCTTTACAAAGAATCGATAAGAGAGCGTAGGCGTCATCTCCAAAAGCAGGCATGGGGGGACCTAGCTAAAGTGGGCGAACGAAGGGATTCTTCCCTATTTTGTAAAATTATTAATAGTCCCTGTTTTGCAGAATCAACAAACCTGACAGTATGCCACCACATTACATCAGACCAATCGGTGTCCAATTATGAAAAAATCTACAGTTAAGCCTGTATTGGCGAGCATAGTGTAGACATTCCCCTGTGCGCGGCGGATCCTCCCATTAGCTACCCTCTGAAAGAGGTAACCTTAAGCATTGAGCTTCTGGCTTCAAACAAGGTCCCAGACCCTGATGCTATCCCTCTGGATCTCTTTTGTGACAACCCTGAGGTCTGGACTCCCAGGGGAGCCCAAGTCCTAAATGCGGCAGCCTTGAAGGGGACATTGCCCTCATGGTCCAACCCCACTATAGGCCAAATTTTCAGAAAATGAGATAAGGATATGCCGCAATTTTAATGTCCAATCTCCCCTATCGGTTAAGGTCCTGGGTTGGGTACTTCTATCTAGACTGTCTTTGCGGGTCACAGATAACCATATCTTATCGGAAGTCCAATTTGATTTTCGTGAAGGCTTGTCAACATTGGATCAGTGCCTCAATCTTTACCTTTTGATTTCCAAGTATGCTGTGGCCCAATCAGGCACCATGTATTTGTCCTTCATGAACCTTACGTCCCCATTTGACCGGGTAAACTGGTCCAAGTTGTGGGACATTATATCCTCATTGGGAGTGGACCCCCGTATTGTACATTTACTTATATCACTCCATGCCCATACATCAGCGGTAGTGAGAGTCTCACATGAGGGAGATCTTACCAATCATTTTATTTGCACACTTTTTTTAATGTAAATTTATTTTAATGGCCTTGAGGTGGCACTCTTAGCCCTCAAGACAGACTCATCTAGAATAGGTAGGAGAGTTTTGCCATGCCTACTTTATGCGGATGATGCGGTGCTCATGGCCCATACGGGCGGGGGCCTGCAGGCCTTAATAGACAGTTTTGTGGCATTTATGGACAGGCTGGACATGTTGGTGAACTATACCAAGTCTTATGTACTAGTGGTGGGCCCACAGGGGCTCTGGTCAAAAAGCTTTAAAGCTGGAAATCATATCCTTGGAAAGGTCCCTGACGTTCCCTATTTGGGAGTGTTATTTGATGCCAAGCTACAGTGGGAAGCCCTCTTAGATGGGGAGTTGAATGAGCTGAATAAGTCCCTGGGAGCTATCACTAGTTTTGCGAGTATATTGGGTTCATGGGCCCCAGAGGTGATTTTAAAACTCAATCAATCAATCAATGACACTTATAAAGCGCGCTACATACCCGTAGGGTCTCAAGGCGCTGGGGGGGGGGGGGTGCCGCTACTGCTCGAACAGCCAGGTCTTCAGCTTCTTCCTGAAGGAGAGGTGGTCTTGGGTCAGGCGCAGGTCGGGAGGGAGGGAGTTCCAGGTCTTGGCGGCCAGGTAGGAGAAGGACCTTCCTCCTGTAGTCGCTCGTCGGATGCGGGGGACGGCGGCGAGGGCGTGGTTGGCTGATCGGAGGTGGCGTTTGGGAGCGTAGAAGTTGAGACGGCTGTTGAGGTAGCTCGGGCCTTGGTCGTGTAGGGCTTTGTGTGCGTGGGTGAGGAGGCGGAATGTGATTCTTTTGTTGACGGGGAGCCAGTGAAGGTCTCTCAGATGTCCGGAGATGTGGCTGGTTCGTGGGATGTCGAGGATGAGTCTGGCTGAGGCGTTTTGGATCCGCTGGAGTCTCTTCTGGAGCTTGGCGGTGGTGCCGGCGTAGAGGGCGTTGCCGTAGTCCAGTCGGCTGGTGACGAGGGCCTGGGTGACGGTCTTCCTGGTCTCGGTGGGGATCCACCAGAAGATCTTCCGTAGCATGCGTAGGATGTTGAAGCACGCCGAGGAGACGTTGTTGACTTGCCTGGTCATGGAGAGGGAGGAGTCCAGGATGAAGCCCAGGTTGCGTGCGTGGTCTGTCGGTTTGGGTGCGGTGCCCAGGGCGGGAGGCCACCAGGAGTCATCCCAGGCGGAGGGCGAGGAGCCCAGGATGAGGACCTCCGTCTTGTCCGAGTTCAGTTTCAGGCGGCTGGTCGTCATCCACTCGGCCACCTCTTTCATCCCTTCGTGCAGGTTGGCTCTGGCGGCGGCGGGGTCGTTGGTCAGGGAGAGGATCAGCTGGGTGTCGTCGGCGTAGGAGATTATGCTGAGGTTGTGTTTGCGTACGATGGCCGCGAGGGGGCTCATGTAGACGTTGAAGAGGGTGGGGCTCAGAGATGATCCTTGAGGGACGCCGCAGATGACTTCGGAGGCCTCTGACTTGAACGGTGGTAGGCGGACTCTCTGTGTTCTTCCGTCGAGGAAGGAGATGATCCATTCCAGCGCCTTGTCCTGGATTCCGATGTTGCTGAGGCGCCGTACTAGGGTGCGGTGGCAGACCGTGTCGAATGCGGCGGAGAGGTCTAGGAGGATGAGGGCCACTGTTTCTCCATTGTCCATCAGGGCTCGGATGTCATCGGTGGCGGCGATGAGGGCGGTCTCGGTGCTGTGATTGGCTCGGAAGCCGGACTGTGAGGGGTCGAGGGATCCGTTCGTCTCGAGGAAGGCGGCCATCTGCTTGTTGACGGTCTTCTCGATGACTTTAGCTGGAAACGGGAGGAGCGAGATGGGGCGGTAGTTCTTGAGGTCGGTGGGGTCTGCTGTTGGTTTCTTGAGTAGAGCGCTGAGTTCGGCGTGTTTCCAGCTCTCAGGGAAGATGGTGGTGTCGAAGGATGTGTTGATGATGTCTCGCAAGTGGGGTGCGATGACAGCGTCGGCCTTGTTGAAGACGTGGTGAGGGCAGGGGTCGGTCGGTGATCCGGAGTGGATGTAGTTCATCGTGCGGATGGTGTCTTCGGTGCTGATCGGGGTCCAGGCGTGACGGGTGGTGGTGGGGGGTGGTTGTTCGGTCATGGTGTGCGTTGGTTGGTTGTTGAAGCTGTTGTGTATGTCCGCGATCTTGTTGTGGAAGTATGAGGCGAGGGAGTTGCAGAGGTCTTGCGATGGGGTGATGTTGTTGTTTCCTGCGCTGGGGTTGGAAAGCTCTTTCACGATGTTGAAGAGTTCCTTGCAGTTGTGTGCGTTGTTGTCCAACCGGTCCTTGAAAGCTGTTTTCTTGGCAGCGCGGATCAGCTGGTGGTGTTTCCGGGTGGCAAGTTTGAAGGAGGTCCTGTTGTCCGGTGTCGGTTCCCTTCTCCAGACTTTCTCGAGGGCTCGGCAGTTCTTCTTGGAGCTCTTGAGTTCGTCGGTGAACCATGGGGCCTTCTTGCTGCCGGGTCTGCTAGGCGGGGTCTTCAGTGGGGCGAGTTCATCAGCGCAGTTGCTTATCCACTTCGTGAGGTTGTCGGCGGCCTGGCTGGGGTTCGCTGAGCTGGCAGGAGGGTGCTGGCTCAGGGAGGTGGCGAGCTGGTCTGCTGTGATCTTGTTCCAGCTTCTGCGGGCGGCCTGTTGCTGGTGTTGGTGGGTCGTCGTTCTCTTGAAGGTGAAGTGGACGCAGCTGTGGTCCGTCCATTGAAGCTCTGTGGCGTGGCTGAAGTTGATGTCTGTGCTGGAAGAGAAGACTGCGTCGAGTGTGTGTCCAGCGAGGTGGGTGGGGGTGGACACCAGTTGCTTGAGTCCAAGGTTGGCGAGGTTGTCGAGCAGGGTGCTGGTGTTGCGGTCGTTGTTGTTCTCCAGATGGAAGTTGAGGTCTCCCAGGAGGATGTAGTCAGCGGAGGGGAGGGCATGCGGGCTGACGAAGTCGGCGATGTCCTCGCTGAATTGAGTGCGTGGTCCCGGAGGTCGGTAGATCAGTGTACCTCTGAGGGTGGTGTTCGGGTTGGTGTGGATCTGGAAATGCAGGTGTTCGGCGCTGGTCAGGGTGTTGTCGGTGCTGGTCGTGAGACGGATGGTGTTCCTGTGGATGATGGTATCTCAAGAGTAGTAAATGACAGTGAAATCTGGGGCTACGGGACCCTCACACAGGATACAGGTGGTGGAAAATAAATTCCTGCACCAGATCCTACGAGTCCCCCAGGTACGCCGGTTTTGTACATGAAGAGATAGGGATTGGTTTCCTGGTGGACCAGGTGGCCATTAAACCCTTAGTGTGCTGGATAAAGATTTGGACTTCCTATCATAAGAATTTAAATCACATGATTGTATCGGACTGTTTGAAAGTAGAGCAGGTAATAAAATACCATTGATACATTACGTAAAAGAGTCTTTTCAGGCTATAGACAGGTCAGATATCTTTTTGCACATGACACTCTAAGTAAGGTGGAGGTTAAAACCATAAAAGACCAACCCCATAAATTTTAACTGGGAACCGTGAAAATCTTGAGCTCAGAAAACCCTCAGTTAGGGCATGTGCAAAGTTAAATTCCGGTCCCAGGCATTGAACCATACTTTTTGGCCTTAACTAGTGCTCAGGATAGATTAAATCTTGCGTTTTAGATTTAACCAGCTCCATCATCTTTCAGCATCCCTGGCGGGTTTCTCTCCCTCACCAGATCGACCAGGTCCCCGTGGCTGCAATATTCAATCTCCTTAGTAAACGTTAGATTTTATACTATTGTGTAAATATTTTTCACTCACCACAAAACGATTCTATTGCGCGCCCTTATAAATGTAGACTATCTAGAATTGATTGATTTTGTGCTGCTGGTTTTTATTTATCCGTATTGTTTTAAATTCTACTGTATTGGCATGAATTGTTTGCTGATTGATTGTATGATGTACTGTATCTTTTATGGTTGCCTTGCATCAGAATAAAGAAATACATAATAGGTGTGCCCCTCAGGCACAATCAATGTGCATACTGTGAGCAGGAGGTACATTGGCGGAATGAGGGTCCGGAGTTGTTGCAGAAAGGTGTGGCCCAAGAGGTCAGGGTTTTTGAGGGCGTGGGCAAGGAGGAGGAGGCCAAGGGGGGGGGGGGGGTGCAGTCAGAGTATACGTCGTACAATAGGCAAAGCGGGAACTATTTTGACGATCCCCAAAGCCCACAGTACTACCACAATGACTATGACATGGATGAGGTTACGGGGTTGTCTCGCAGCTAGGAAAGCCAGGGACAGGGCAAGGGACCAGTTCCGGTGCCGATAGATCAGCACTGACCCTACGTCACTTCTGATTTACAGGGTACGACCAACATGTTTTTAGTTTTCAACATCATTGTAATATGATTTCTCTTTTTGTATTTTATGGAATTCTAACCATGCTGACATAATATTTGTAATCATATGTCTGCTTATGTTGGCTAAGATACTGCACATGAGATCACGTTGTTAAAATAAATATTTTAACCTTACTGTGTCTCTTCTTTACTTCTGTTGTGGACTGGTATGAGAGTATAACAAAAGAGTGTTCTCTCTTCCCACCATTCCTGAGATGGTCCTAAGTCGCATGTTCTAGGTTGTCTAATCATTGGTTACTTTGCTATAGGACGAAGAGCTAATGTGACACTGATGCTAGCTGGTTGGGTTTTTTCTAGGTACTGAGGTGAGTTTCTGGTACACCACAATTCACTGACTCTGTGCAAAGTTCTGTGTATAAGCAGGATCCTTGCAACATGGCGCCACCAACGAGTGTGGTCTTATTGTGAGACACTTGAGTAGTCCTTATATCAGTCTACGACCACCTCACTATTGTTTCCAGTTGACAGTAGTGACGGATAAAACCTACCTATAGTTACATAGGTCTTTTCAAGCTTGATATTTTAAAAACGGTTTTCTATTGAATTACTACCCAGTTGTGCCTTTATATATATTGCATTGTACTTCTTTATCACTGTGTCATTATGGCTGCAGTTGATATCCCAGCACACAATCACTTGGCTGTGCGGAATCACTTGCAGGATTATCTAATTTCATTAGAGGGGCAGGCAGGTGTTTTTGTTGTATCAGCTGTATCAGCTGACGCACTGTACCGGTTTCAGTTGTTTTACTCATGGGTCACGTTTCCTGCGGTAGATGCTTTGTCTGGTGTATTTCACACTTACACCCCTGCTGATGGATCTGCAGTGTACACTCCATATGGGACAGTGGAAATTCCATTTTCGGCTTGGCACATGCTGTTTGGTAATTGGCACCCTCCCACACAATATTATGGCGGTCAGACAAGGGCAATTGTCCATCCCAGGCGCTACTTGGCCTGTTTTACCTGCTTATACCCCGCATCCTAATGCGGGACAGTTAACAGCTCAGCAACTAAGACCCCTTTAGGCCTCTGCTGTGTCAGTGATAAGGGGTCTGGTTTATTACATTACCCACAACCTCCTGCGCATCCAGTTGGAGGAGGCGGGCTGAAGCTTAGTCCTGTCATGGTTAATGCGGTCATGGCAAGTGTCCCCAGCATAAGGATGAGATGCCTTTTTGGCTTGCAGAGGAATTCGACCAACTGGAAGCAGTATTCCCGAATACTACTCCTGTGGAGAAACACAGGATCCTTACCGTAAGTTTGTAGAAAGACTTAGTGCTAGACGTAAATGACTGTATAACTTGGGGTGGGATTTTTGCGGCAGTCGATACTAAGTGCATTGGCACCCCGTCAATGGCTGTCCTGCCCTCCGTCATTAAGCGTGTTCAGGATGAACACGGGCCGGAGCCGGCTGTGGAGTTGGGAATGCGACTCGTGGGAGCGTTTGACATGGTACGCAATCTCTTCCTTGCAAATGTGAAGGGGGATGCAGTTAGTTTCCAGGTGTCTAATGCTTTGCGCTATGTACCCGACAAACCCCGTTACCGAAAATTATTACCGAGGCTTATAAGACCGTTGGCTGTAATAGTTTGTGTGTTAAGCCTTTTGCTAAAAAACAAACACAGCAGCAAACTCAACATGCGTCATCTGATAAGGATGACCGCCCAAAAGTTCAGAAACACAATTGGAGTAAGAACAAAAAACAGGGGAAAAAGCAACAGAAACAGGGGTCCCGTCCTGCTTCACCTACACATGCCTCTACTGAGCTTACATATGAGTTGCGCGACCGCAGTACTATTAAGTCACCTGATATATTTCAGTTTCCTGAACAACATTCTCCTCGCTCTTTGCAGGAAACATCGGTCTCAATTACCGGTGGAGGAGGCGGCGGCAGAGGTTGAGTTGCCCAACAGAGCAGTGAGCAGCCTCGCAAGGCTGACAGAACAGGCAAGCAAGACGAGTCACAGCGACAAAGACCCCAGTTTCAGAAGAAGAAATTTGCTGTTGTAACCTAGAGATATGCCACAGATAGTGAAAACGCAGCTGCGGAATCAGACATGGGCGCTGACGCTGTTGGACAGCGCGGCGGAGATTACCATAGTGCCAGAAGCCCTGCATCCACTACTGAAGGTGACAGTGACTGACCCCTTTGTTGTAGTTGAGACAGCTAACACTAGAATGGCTCCCCCTGACAGGCTTTATGAAATTTTCCTTGTATTAGAAGGTGACCTAAAACGTAATATAAAAAAGGTATTTTTGGAAAATCTAACTACTACCTATGATATTTTGTTGACGGAGGTCGACTGGCCCCCACCCTTTGTCTTAGCTGCTCCCCAAGGGGAGGAGGTAAACCTCCCTAGTTTCGCACATACAGTGACAAAAGAGCAGGCACTGCATTTTGCAAAAGATTGGGCTAAGGCACTTGCTCTGGCTTTGTACCATACTCACTGTGGGTGGGACAAATGTTCCCCTCCGCATGAGATTCCTTTGCGATCAATGTCACAACCTCAACCCCAATACCCCATGCGGCGTGAAGCAAAGGCTTCCATTGCGGAAATACTTGAACAATTGAAATATCAAGGTGTAATTTAAACATCTGTGTCTCCGATGAATAACCTCCTTTTTACTGTGACCAAACCAGATGGTTTGTAACGTTTGGTATTGGATTACCTCCACTTAAACTCACATTGTTGTATGTGCACGGTGCAGAATACTCACAGTTCTGCTCTTGTGGATAGTCTCGTGCGTAAACAGTTCACAACCACACTTGACATATCCAATGTTTTTTTTGCCCACAATCTGTCCCCACTTATTAGTCAAAGCTTTTACCAGTGGTGGCAAACAGTGCCCCTTTCTTCGTTTGGCTATGGGCTATAAGAACAGTCCAGGCGTATTTTCCGCTCGTGTTGTCTCTCTCTTGGAGGGGATCGACACAGATGCATGTTCATATGAGGATGACATTTATCTCACTGACGACGAATTTTGGCCGCATCTGTGCCGAGTGGACCGTATAGTTTGCAACCTTGCAGATTTTGGCTACAAATTTAACTTTGCAAAATCTCACATTGCAGAGTACACAGTGTTGTTCCTGGGCTATAAGCTCAACAATGACGGTCGAGAATTGGCTCCTCACTTCCTGGAGAAATGCACACTATTGCGATCTCCCAAAACACGGAAGAAACTACAATCTTTGCTGGGCTTTTTGAATTTCGGGCGTACTTATATTCCGGAATATCAAGCCTCTTTATGCTTTGATTCAACCTTCTTTTTCCAAATAATGCTGGCTGCCTGAGCATTCAGCCATCTTGCAATCTTTTCAGGCTGATCTGCTTGGATCTAAATTCTTGCTAACCCGTGATAACCACACCGACCTGGTAATAAGAATCGTTCCACGACTGGTGGGTAGGGTGACACAGTCCCTATCGCTTACAAGTCACACTTGTACACTTCGGCTGAGTTGCAGTTTTCCACTGTGGAAAAAGTTTTGACAGCAGTGCAAATGGTGATTCTTAAAGAATGTGCACTGTTGCAGGGAAAACACATTTTTTGTTTTTACTCCACATCCTGCCTTAGAGGCAGTGACGAAAGCCAGTGTACCAAATTCCAAAGCTTTGCACCCTTGGTGGATACAATGGGCCACGTCCTTGACATCTCCGGATGTCACGTTCATTTTTGATTCCTCACTGCAGACTCAAGAGTACTTGCAGTATGAATTTGTTTATCCTGCTCCTCTGACTATGCACCCACTTGAGGATTTCTGTTTTATCATTTACACTGATGGAAGCGCGCAAGCGGCTACAGTTCCATAGCACACATATTCTTCGGCCTGCGCAATTGTGGTTGGTACTATGGTGGATGGTGAATTCAAGTCCGTTGTCGTGCATACTCAGACATTAGGGGGCTGCACTGTCCAATTGGCAGAGCTCTGTGCTCTGATGCTTGCATTGGAGTACACGGACCCCAGTGTGACTACTCTAATTGTAAGTGTTTCTTACTACTGTGTTCAATTCTACAATGACAATCTACCCTTATGGACTCAAAATGATTATCATGACTCCAAGGGACGTACAAGAAAATATTAAATGATCTGGGTTCAAGTGGCAGAGCTTAAAGAGAGGCTGCCACTTGTCTTTGTAATTCATACTCTAGGTCACCAGAGTGTTGGGGTTTACGCTGTTGGCAACTGTCTCGCGGACAAGGCTGCGAAGACAGTAGTTGCAACATATGCAGTAGCAGCGGTTACACGTTCCAAAAGTAAGATTGATGATGACATCTTGGCAGCTATTGCCGCAACAGAGAAGGGAGGTAATTACCCTAGAGGTTTCCCTTCTAATTACAGGCAGGCATTGATTACAGCAGCCCATGCCGGGATGGCTTCGGCACATGCTGGTGTGTCAGCTACTGTTTCTCTTCTCCAGCAATGATATTGGTGGTGGGGTTTGCACAAACAAACGTGTGATTGTGTCCTTCAATGTGCCATTTGTCAGCAAATTAAACCTTCTACTGCTACACGACTGCCGCAAACTCAGTTGTACATATCTAATAAACTACTTGTGTGTGTTTATTTGGATCACTGCGGTCCTTTCTCCTCTGATACTGCATTTAAGTACATCTTAGTAGCAGTTGACTCTTGCACGCACTTTGTGTGGCTGTGGCCTCAAAGGAGTGCTGATTCCAGAACTATCGTAAGGGATTTGCGTGTCTTTGTGGGAATTTTTGCGTGTGGTACCTTCCATTCGGACCAAGGTCCAGCGTTCGCATCTAGGGCATACAAGGATGCCATGGCTTCATTGGGGGTCTAGGTCAAATTTCCGTCTCCATACCGGCCTCAGGGTAATAGTGTTGTGGAGCGGATGAACCGTGACTTAAAGCAATCCTTGATAGGTATGGTATTGGGTACTGGCAGAGACTGGCTTAACCACCTCAATAGCATACAACGAGCACTAAAAAATCTCCCTAGAAGGTCTCTGGGTGGACGGACCCCATACGAAATGCTCTTTGGCATCAAAATGTTTTCCCGGACCTTGATGGTCTAGACATGGCAGCGGCGTCCGTATCCTTTGACGTAGATGAACATTATAATGTTTTGCAGAACCTATAAAAGACCAGAGACAGTCTTGCAAAGGATCACTTGCCCTCCACATCTGATGCTGCATTGCAGATTCGGGTAGTCGGTTGGCTACCCCAAGTTGGAGAACTGGTCCGAGAAAAGATCGACAACAAGAAAGAATCCGGTCCTTCCTATCGAGCTCCAGTTGCCGTGCTTGGCGTGCAGGGTACAAGAACTGTCATTTTATCTACTCTTCCTGGGCGAAAGGGGAAAAGGTACATCTCCATTGACAATGTCAAACTACACAGGGTGGCCAATTCTTCTTAATATAACTCCTGTCGTTTTGTGTCCAGCAATGGTACAACAATCTTTTTTAGTCCCAGAACTTGCCATCGGGGCTGATGGTGTCATTGAAATGCATACAGTTGCGAATCATTTATTGAATTCAGCTGCTGGTGATCCTCTTAATAATACTGAATATACTTACCCCACCGACTTGTCTATGCCTGATTTGGAGACCTGTGTGGTTAATCAATCCCGTTTTTCATTTGACACTGGCTCTACAGCATCTAAGGCCCCTTCAAAAGTTTCGATTTTTGCTACCTGGTTTAAAAAACATTTTTTGATTCCCCCTTGCACTTACATTTGGCTGGTACTTTTTGCAATTTTTTTTATTCATGTCCATCAGATTTGTGGTGTATTTTTTGTTGTTTTATTAATGGATACTATGTTCAAGAAAGAACTTCAATTAGACTGATTGATGGAACTTTGGCCTCCCCACTCCTCTTGTGAATATACCTGCTTGGCACCTTTTAGATGGGATTGTATGGAATGCTGTAAAGTTCCAGATTCATGGTCCCACAGAGGTTATTAATGTTCCCAATGTACTCTGTGTTTCCATGAGGGATATGGTTAAACTAAATATTCGCTCTGATGATTGGGACGTCCAGGTCGTAGGGGCTTTGTTTTCTGATTTGAAAAATGATACTGCCTTTGATGCTGAAGATTTATATTTAGAGTCTGCAAACTATGGTGATTTGTACTGTTATGAGCATTTTGGCAATCACTTTCTGCATAAAACAAATTCATTTAGAAATGTGGTTAACTACACACAGTGGCAACATTGTCCCGCACCACCGGAAGGCAGCTCCAAAACGCTTTCGAAAATGTTTTTTTATTTACTGATTTTAATCAATCCAACCCTAATGCAATTTGTTTTAAATTGACTGAGAAGTCCTCTTCCAAGGTTAGACTTAGCCACACTAAATTACTGTATTCAAAGCTGTTGGGGGCTATGAACTGTGGAAAGATACCATTGATCTTAAATCTGTTTGGGGTTCTAAAAGATGGCAAATGCAAGGCACTGACTACAACACATCTAAAACGCCTCTGCCCAACTGATCGTCAACGTCCCCCGCTGCAGCCACATCACCCCCCACCTGAGAGACCTACACTGGCTCCCCGTCGACAAGAGGATCACCTTCAAGCTCCTTACCCACGCACACAAAGCACTCCACAACGCCGGACCAGCCTACCTGAACAGCAGACTCAGCTTCCACACCGCCACCGGCCAGCTCCGCTCCGCCAGCCTCGCCCTCGCCTCTGTCCAAGGCACCAGGTCCGGCGGCAGGTCCTTCTCTTACCTTGCCACCAAGACCTGGAACACCCTCCCTACCCACCTACGGCAGACCCAAGACCTACTCGCCTTCAGAAGACTCCTCAAGACCTGGCTCATCGAGCAGTAGCAGCACCCCTTCCTCCCCTCAACGCCTTGGGACCCTCACCGGTAAGTAGCGCGCTTTACAAGTATTCTGATTGATTGATTGATTGCCTGAGGCTTTGCATCGTGTATGCCTCATCCCAAACCATATGTTGTTTCTGAATGCTACTATTTCACAAACCACATGCTTTGGATTGGCTACTTCTAAAAAATTAAATGCTACTTCGTTTCCTGATTTGGGTGAATTTCCCCATTTGAATAAATACACCAGTACTTCCCTAAGTGATTAACAAGGTCTGTTGAAAAATTCATCTTTTAATGTCTCCAGCATTAATCCCGAAGGCTGGTTGCTTTGGCAAAAAAGTGCAGATTCCTGCCAGCACCGTTTTCTGGGTCTGACCCCTGGATATTCAGAGGTTAGAGTAGATCCCCATTTTCAGGCTCAACATTCAGTCACCACCTATTCTGTAGGCAAATGATGTCAGAGTTGGCTCAGACACTTGACCTTAACGTCTGTTAAGTTGCATTTGTCCAAGCTGACTGACACGTCGACTTAAATGATTTTGTTAAAGGTCCTGCAGCAGGCAGATCGAAAAGATGGATATATGCTGCTTACAACGAGGTTTGGAAACTGTGCCAGATTGAAGCTGCTTCTAGGCTGAGAGCTATCGATCAGGCCAATTTAGAAAAAGTGCTTGCCATTGTAGATAATAGCATTAACACCCTTTCCTCCCGCATTTACACATTGGATAATATCGTTTCATCTGTTGTTGATATTGTGCAAGAAGACATTGCTGTACTGTACATTTTATTTGAGTGTCTTTGGCAGTTTCTGTTAATTCTCGCTCTGGGAGCAGGCATACTG